>NC_038242.2:42109506-42190055 GCF_000004515.6 Glycine max
ACTTTCACAGGGATGAGTTCCTACGTTGCACGAGATGCGGGAAGGAGCGCAGGTTCCATCTCAAGAGCAGACCAGACATTAAGAACTACCATGATGCTTCAAACAACAAATGCTGGAATTGTTCTCTTTGGCCTTATCAAAAGTAAGTTGCTCAATCCCAACTCAAGCTATATGATATTCAAGTTCATGCATGATTAGTATTTTCTTGTGAGCGTAGTTGGTACTTAGTCTTGCAAAACACATTATATGCTGGAAAAAGATACTGGGGACTCATGATGTGTCAATAAGAGATAGAGAGACAAAAAGGATGAGCGATAATTGATATTTTACTAAAAATCACAAATTCCTTCAACTAGAGACAATCCAGCTTTAGTAAGGTAGGATAATTGATTATTGCAACAACGTTCTTTTCCCAAGTAATTAACAACATCAACATACCTATAACTTAGATTTAAGACCACTTGTTATGAACAACTTTGTGTCAGAATGTCATCCATGGACTCAGAGATGGAGAGATAAATGACCGATGTGATTAATGGTATGATATGAAAGAATGATAAAGAGAAATCAAGGTGTATGTACAATTTGAGTGTCCAAATATTGGGACTCTTGTATGTTAGCTAAGGGGCAAGCCAAACCGTATATAGATTGAAAAGTGACTCACGCTAGCTTGTATTGCATACAGTAAACTTGAACAATATAAAAAGCTATATTCTAGTTGAGAGATCTGCTCAAATATCAATTCTAATTAATCATGTGAAAATTTTAATTTTTCAGAATAACATGCGATGATGATGAGATCAAGTCTGAAAGCAAGCAGGGGCTGTTCTCGTTCTTCAACTTGCCTAGGCTGCTCAACTTGTTACTGTGAAGGGTGCATCAAGTGCCGCTTTGAGGATTGCAATTGCCAAGAATGCAGAGACTTTATGCTATATGCTAAACCTTAACTAGGCTCTGCAAAGTGCCATTTCTTAATTGACTCATTTGGCACCTACATGAAGACATGAAAACTATATGATGTTGCGGAGAAACTTTGGACCTCTTTATTACTGTTTAAGAAAGCTGTGACTTTTTTCTTTTTCTTTGGAGAACTTCTAGATGGTACCATCTTGGTCTTTCATATGATCAACTCAGAACTAGTTCTCTTTGAATAATATTGAGCTTGAAATGGTACTCAACTTAAAGTTTTCTTTTTTATATTATCTTTTTATACTACTGTGTTTTGGAGGTGGATTGACGCTTATGCCTACAGCTGTTTCTGATCATCTAGGATGATTAATTTATGTAACACTGCAAAAAAATTATAGCTTTGTGTAGGAAATAACACATAGACTATTGGTATAAGGGGGCAATTTTCACCTATCAAACTAGCTTTTAGGAGTTGAGTAAGACCTAAACCTGAATGCTAATATGGCTTCAAAATAAGGGTTGTTGTTGGCCTATTGGGTCACATGTTATCAGGCTGTTATCAAACCTCCCAAAGATGCCTAATCCTGCAAAGTTCATAACTGAGACGTCCGTCTCCCGACTTGCAGGGGTGACATCAACTAACTGGTAGTATGGTGAAAATATAAGTGACGACAATCCTTACCTTGATTCTGTAGATTGTGACTGCATCTCCATCGAGGTTGTTAATTGAAGCTTGAGATTTTCTTCATTCCCATTGAGTTCAAACTCAGAATTACATCATACTAAAGGGGAAACGAAGCACGTGTAGATGGAGGCGTTGGCTTTGTATGCGAGTTGCTGGTACAGGATGTTGTGGGTTAGGGTGAGGAAGGGACGGTGAGGCTTTAGGGTGGGAGGACCTGTGGCGGTGACTATGTGACTTTGGGTTCGGTGGCAGAGTATCGAAGTGAGCCTGATCATGAAATGTGGAGAGATTCTTACCTAATTAGGGTTCATGACATTGAGAGAAGAATGAGGCAGGTAGAGGGCAAGAGACTATGTGTTTTAGAAAATTTGACAACATTAGGTTTTTTATTAACCATTGTTAACGCACGTCAACCGACCTCAGTTTTGGTCAAAAATGAAGTTAAGGGATACACACAAGATCGGTTTTTAAAAAACTGATGTTAACAAAGTCCTTTTGTTAACATCGGTTTTCATAAAACCAATGTTAAATTGACGATGTTAAAATCATTTTTTTAGTAGTGTTTGGTCTCGCATCATCATTATTGTAGGTTATTCTGAAAAATGAAAATTCTCCCATTATTAATTAGAATTGATATTCGAGTGACCTCACAACTAGAATATGGCTTCTTACACTATTCAAGTTTACTATATGCCATATAAGCTAATGTGAGTCACCTTATCAATCTATATACAATTTGGGTTGGCCCTAAGCTAACATACAAGAGTCGCAATATTTAGACACTCAAATAGTACATACACCCTTGATTTCTCTTTATCATTCTATCATATCATACCATTAATCAATTCAGTCATTTATCTCTACATCTCTGAGGGCGTGGATGATCCTCTCACGTAAAGTTGTTAATTACAAATGGTCTTGAGTTTAAGTTCCAGGTATGTAGATGTTGTTAATTACCTTGAAAAATATAAAACTGAAACCTAAACTAGAAAGTTCACAAGATAATATCAATCATCCATTAACTTGAATATCATATAGCTTCAGTTGTGATTTGGGTGCATCTTACTTTTGATAAGGCCAAGGATAACATGTCCAGGATTTGTTGGTCAATGCATCATGGTAGTTCTTAGTGTTTGGTTTGCTCTTAAGACGTAGCTTGTGCTCCTTCCTGCAACTCATGCAATGTAGGAACTCAACCCTGGGAAAATTTTGTTTCCTCGTTACAAAGTCTTTCATTTGGCCTGGTGTGTAATATTTTATCAGAGGTGTCTTCTGGAGTGGACCTTTGTCTTCATCTTCGCAATGAACCTTGATGTTTCTCTTCCACCTTTATTACTAGAGCAACAACATCCTACATACGTTATTTGGGAGCAACTAATCGATTGACGACCATCGTCACAGAGTTGATATAAGGTTCAAATAGTAAACACGTGACAATATGAAATTAATTAAATTTTATGAAATAAATATGAAATTTTCAAATATTTTATAATTTAAGGAAAATTAGGTACACTAAACATGTTTATTTTTTAACAAATTTGACACAAATTAACCAAATCAGTAATTATTTATATGTATTTACATTCTTTCCCAAATTAACCAAATATGAGACATTAAAGATATTTAAAATAAAATAAAAATCATGTAGTCAAGATGTATGATGATGACATAATTAACTATCATGTGGTAATTAAAATAAAGCATTAAATGCTGACACAGTACCTAAAAAATGTGTGAAGCCATATGATAGACAGTTATGGTGACCCCAACTACCAAAGAATTCAGCATATATGCCTACACGTAAGCAGGATTTTGGAAAAAGGCCTTCCATGGTACATCATATCCGGTATTTTAAGAACAAGCCACAAAGCAAAGTTACTTAGCAGATATTGTAAGTATTCATTCAGTCCAACCCAGTGTAAGGTTTTCACACACATAGGCAAAAAGCATTATGCTATTTCTCAAGTTAAAAAATTAGATACTTTTAAAAGGAGAAAGTAAAAATAGACACTACTTGGAAATTGGAGTTTCTTGAGAGAACTCCTCTTTATGAATATATATAATGTTATTACCATTGAAATCCTTAACAAAAGACTACTTGTAAATTGTATGAAGACGAGATAAGGATATTATGTATAATAAGTAACACTAGGAAATAGTTATCAATAGAAAAAATATTAGAATATGGCTTTAAGCAGAACTGGCATGTGATTCCTAAGGACATTCATACTTTGACATAAAAGTGAGGTTCAAAACTGCCATAAGTTTTTTACTTATACCTTCAAAGAGGCATTAATTTATGTGAGAGAAGTTTTCCATGATTGTGTACTACTGGTATCATCATCTGCTGTAAGACAATCGAAATCAAAAGTAAAAAATAGTCCATATAACCATAAGCCTCAAAATACGTAAACAAAAGAATGGAAGTCTTCAACCGAACATCCAAGACAACTTATACATGAACATGCATGCTGCCTTGAAGGCATAACATATAAAAAACATGGCATTCATATAAGGTTAATAAGTTTATATAAACAGCAGAATAGGAAGTTTAATGACAGGTCCGATTTTTAAAACATCAACAAAAACTATTCCGTAATTTTTTTATATGAAAATATACCATAGAATACATGCGTTCAACTCAATCTCACCATTTGAAATACAATGAATAATTAAAATGTAACTTTTATGAATAGAACAATTTTATTGAGAACCAAGAAAGGTGCCAAAAAAAAAATAACAACATCAGAGAAAAAAAACACCTGAAAATGACTAGTCAATCGAGATACTTCAACCTAAAATATAAGTGGCAACAAAGATCACATATAATTATCAGGATTCATGGAAAGTAATGCCCGGTACAAAGCTTCGCCTTCTTCTAGGTGACCAGGCTTTACCAAAACTGAAACCTCTTGTTCTTTGTATACAAGTTTATCAACCTAGGAAGGCATATTCGGAATCAAGTTATATATCATGTATTAGTTACATTTATCAAATTCCCTAGGTTAATAAAACTAAAACATACTTACAGTGTTAGATTTTTTTTGTGCAACTCCTCCAGAGCTCTCTCAAGAAACTCACATTCCTCTAACAATGAGATCTGGGAAATAATATTTAGTGCAGAGAAACAGCACAGGAAAAAATAATAACAGCAGTAAAACCATGAATACCACCCATATCAGGTCAACCTGAGAATTAATAATGAGTATTATCATTTACTCCACCTGCTGCTTAGGTTATGTGAATAAAATAACTGGTGCAGAAATAAGCCATATCTGTTGGACATATAAATTCATAAATTCAAACCACTGGGTTTGACAGAGAACCACACACACCCCGAGTCGCCCCCCCCCCCCCCCCTAAAAAACCATCTTAAGACCTTTTTTTAACCTTACAACAAGCATAACATAATTTTAACATACCGTATAGAAGAACCCATGATGAACATGTCATTAAAAAATACTGAAAATTATTAATTATTTATTGAATGGGATATAATTATTTTGTGTTATGTATTAAAACACGTTTATAATATATTAAAAAACATTCTACTGTATAAAATGTACATAGTTGGTGTAAAATATTTTTCCGCATGCATCTCTAATAACAAAATTTTGTCATTTTCTCGTAACAAATCTTTTCATTTATAAATATAATGTATGAGTAGTTTCTTTAAAATTATTTGTTGAAATAATCGCTCATTCTAATAAAATAAGTATTTTTTTTTTATTTTTTAGTATATTTGTCTAAACTCTTTATATTTTAAAAAATAAATTCTATCTATTTTGTATGAAAACGCTCATCACACACACACACACACACACACACATTTAGATTATATAATCATGTACGTGGATAATTATGCTTATATAATCTCTTAAAAAGTTATGTCACATTATGTTTAATCTTAATATTGCATGATTTGATCCGATACTTAATTAATCATGATTATCTCACTTTCTCATATAAAAGTCCCTTCAATTCACTCTATATAGTCACATATGACCATATATGTATAAATTTAACTCGTAAAAATAATCTCTACTACCATGACAGGGTTTAGCGTGCACTTTTTAAGGCTGCTTGCGACAAGTCACAACTTAAATATGTTAAGTTTCTGCAGTGTTTGTTTTACCTATACATTTAAAAAGCATTAAAACTCAATAGTACCAATTATCATTCATCAAAGTAGTTAATTAAATATTACAGTAGATACTCAACTTGTACAAATAATATCAAAATACTTATACTTGCTAATGTTACAGAACATAAATTGTGCGTGTAAAAAATTAATTTAATTTACATTATGCACTCAACCTTTCACATTATGTTATCCATACTTTTTTATGAGATTATGTTATCCACTCTTACTTATAAGGATTATAATGAGTTTTCCTCTAAGGTCCTAAGGTGAAATTCCTCCCATGATATGGCCTTTCTTGGTGCACTTCAAAAATCAGGACGGAAGGAGACCAGAAGGAGATTTTCAATCACCTTTCCCCTTAATCCAGAGCAAGTTCTAATGTTATAAATAATTCTAGTTTAAGCACATCCTGTTATCATTTTCAATAAAATAGAAAATAGAAGACGAAAAGAAAACACCTCCACTTGTTAAACAGACTAACATTATGATTTTCAAACTTAAGTACATGCCAGCATAATCAAAGACTAACATCCAAGTTAAATTTAATG
This sequence comes from Glycine max, assembly GCF_000004515.6. Classification (NCBI taxonomy): domain Eukaryota; kingdom Viridiplantae; phylum Streptophyta; class Magnoliopsida; order Fabales; family Fabaceae; genus Glycine; species Glycine max. The sequence continues at coordinate 42,115,793 of NC_038242.2, forward strand.
ATTATAGAGAAGCAACTAAAGGCAAATGCATTTAAGATGCTACCTGTAGGTGTGATAGGTCACAAACAATTTCAATATTGTCGGGATCAATTCTCAGTGCCTTTCGATAGCACTTGATCGCCTCCTGGTATTCTCTCTCTGACCGATAAAGGAGACCATAAACATTGCAGCAAACATGACTTTTAAGGTCATTCTTTACCAGAACAAAAATCAAAGCTGGATCATCTGATAGACAACTATTGTAAGATTGATAAACTAGTTCGTATGCTTCAGACTTATGGTCCATGCAATTTAATGTCAAACCCTTCATCAATAAAGTTTCTATCATCTAGAAACCGGAACGGACACATAAATAAAAATTATGAGCAAAGAAATAAAATATGCTGCAAATAAGAAATAATAGATAGAAAATGGGGAAGGGGAGAGGGGCTAACATTCCATTTCTTGCATGACTTACTTAAACAATTAAGAAGGGAAATAAGATGACCGCTGGCCATAAGGAAAAAGTTAGAAAATTGTCACCAAAATAATAAAGTATACCTCCATGGTCGGGAAAGATTTTCAAAATTACATCAGCTGCTTTGAGACCCTTTTTATATCGTTTGGTTTCATATGATTTCTGCAGTTAAGGAAAATAACTGAATATCCCAATTTTCCTTTGGTCCTAGATTTGCGGAACTGAAAGAAAGTAGCTCCTATGGGAAAACAAAGAGCACAGTGAAGGAAAATAACCCAATTTTCTGTCTCCCTCTTTCACTATCCTTATGTCTCTCTACTTCTGCTTCGCCTTCGCGTTGCCCCAGTATCTATCTCCGCTTCTGCTCCTTTTTCTATGTTTTACTCTGCTCCTACTTCATCTTCTACTTCTATCGTTGTCCCTATCCCAGCTCGAAACCCTAGACTCAAAAGAAGGCTTTTCTTGAGATTGTCGTGGATGGATTGGAGCTGCGCTTGCTTCTTTGACTCGGAGGAGGCTTTGACGAATTTGGAGAGGAAGGAAGAGGAGGGTTTTGGAACATCATCCTTTGCTGCTGAAGAGGAAAAGCGGAGACCCAGCTTGAACCACGCAGCTCTCTCGCCTTTACAGGTCAACTCGTCGTAGTTCGGCACTCCTTTTTCTTCCTCCATCTCTAAACTTCACTTTTCAATTTCATTCTTCATCCATCTCAACCCAACTAACATCCCTTCACACTCCATGAAATGTAAGGAAAGACAATAGAGTTAGACCACAGAAAATGTAAAATAAAAATAACAGTTAAAATTGTGAAGAAATCGCGAAGCGGAGAATGAAATCAACAAGGTACCTAAGAAGCAGGAGGGAAGGTGGAATGTCATGAAGAAGAAGAAGAAGAGAGAGAAAACAGTTAGCTCCATGGATGAATGAATAAACCCAAGAGATTAGAGAGAATGGTGCATGTGCAAGTGCAGAGAGTGTGTGCGAGTGGATTTTCTTTTCTTCTTCTTCTCAGCTTTCTTCCTCTCTATTGATGTCGAGGTAGAGTATGGAGGCGCGCGACAGAGTTCCAGCAGGCTAGCTAGGGTTTTAATTTTTTTCAGCGGAATTAAGATGATTTTTTACTAAAACTCGTCTTAAATTTTATTAGCCATAACATTCTAAGGCGGTTTTCAATAATCGTCTTAGAATGTGTGTTGTAAAAGACATTTTTCATTACAATAATTACAATAATTCCACAAGCTCATTTTCTAAGGCGGTCCACTTAGAACCATCATAGGATAGGTGTCGTGGAAACTTATATTTCTAGTAGTGCTTCCACTCCCTTCTTTGAAATCAAGCTTCTCAAACGCTTCTAGAATCAAATTCATCAATTATTACAAATTAAAATTTTTCCATCCACTTCAGTGTTCTCCCTTGTTACTTAGAGAAATTAATGATTTGGTCTTGATCTAATATAATGGTATAAGGTAGCCAACATATAATGCGTAGGAGCCAAATAGTAATAATAGTAAAATTGTGTAATAAGATACTTTATCTATGTTTTAGTTTGGTTTCTTATGTTTAAAAAGTTTCACTTTAGTCTCTTGTTCTCTTTTCACTCATTTCTTATTTGATCCTCACAAACCTCACTTGGAGACATAGGTGTAAGGGTAACCTTTTTCCCTTTATGTCCCAATGAAAATTTGTTTGTGACACTATTATGGAGAACATCCTTATCATACTGCCAAGGCCTTCCACGTAAGAGATTGCTAGCCTCCATAGGGACTACATCAAACAGTATCTCATCAACATATTTTCCAATGGAAAAGCATATCAAAACTTTTATATCTACAACTAGCTCCCTATTCTCACTCAACCATTGTAGTTTGTAAGGCCGAGGGTGAGGGAAAGTTTTCAACGCAAGCTTTTCTACCAGTCTTTGGCTAGCTACATAAGTGCAATTTCCCCCATCAATAATCAAAGAGCATATTTTCCCCATGAAGAAGTGGGAGTAGGGTTAGAATTATTTTTACCAAGGGAAGAACCTTTTCATGAGATTTCAATGAAGATCCTCTATTCTTCTTGTATGTTTGCTTCCTCTTTACTTGTTGTTCCACCTTGATAGCTTAATGAATGAGATCCTTCAGAGAGGCATAGTGGTGCAACTCTACAATGTCTTGGATCTCCCTATTGAGACCATGCAAATACCTTGCCATGGTGGACTCTTGAGACTTTATCTCTTCATTGTAGTTCTAGCAAGCAAAGACTAGCTCAACCTTCATCTCCCACTCAAGATACACTTTCGGATTACGAGTCCCTTTAAAAGTACGGATCTTCACCTTTACTCCATCAATCCCTTCCTCTCTTTGCCTACCTCCATATCTTCTATGACTTCTTCTCTCCCTATACCTCTAATTCCTCCATCCTGCCCCATCCTCTTCATACCCGTCATCTTCTCCATGAGAATAATTAGATGATTTTACCTCTCTTCTTTGCTCTATATTTTCAATCTCAAAGTGTCCAAGTGTAATTTAATTTACCCCAAGTGATATGTATAAAGCAAGACAAACATATGAAAAAAATGGGTTCGAAAAAGGAGATGAAGGAGAAAGTTAATATATATATATATATATATATATATATATATATATATATATATATATATATATATATATATATATATATATATTGTAATCTTTTAGGATTGCACTCCACTAAGGTGCAACTTGTACTTTAGAACTACGCATATCTAAACTACTGATAATAACAAATTATTAAGATCTTTACAATTAATTAAAAATTTTCATATCATATTTTTTATAAATAAAAATTTGTCACCTACCACCAACATCATCACCATCATTGTCACCGGTGGTGATGATGATGGTAATGTTGATGACAACAACAATTATTGAAGTAATAATATTGGTGGAGATAATAATATATTTTGTTCTTAAGAGAAAATTATGATATGAAAAATATAAATTAATGATAATTATGTGAATTCTTTTGGCGTTGTTCTTTAATTTCATGAAATCTAAAGTCTTATGTGGATAATTTATGATGATCTTTATCAAGATGAAACTCTAATTAATTTTGATTAAAAAAACTATTTCATAGATTATTATTAGGATAAAACTTTAATTTGAATTCAAGAATAATACAAAAACACTTAAGGAACTATGTCTAAATTATATTATCTTTATTATTAGGCCAATTGATAAACTTTGATACGAATGCAGGATAAGTTATAATAGTTTTAAGTTAATTTTACCTATGCGATTTATGTACCACAGGTTCTAATTGTGTGAATTAGGTCGTCTAGTATCATAATTGTATGAATTTTCTCCCTCCATCAGTCAATAATAAAAATTTAATATATTTTTCCGACCTGCTACTACATGATGACATGTAAATGTCATGACAATTGACCTATATTACTTGATATTTATATTTTTGTGACTTAATTAAACTTTTGTTCTCTTTGCTATTGCAATAGTGAATTTCCAAAAGAGCAAATAAGTTGTGTCAATATATACTAGTTTTTGATCCGTGTAATGCACTGGATAAACAAGTTTGGTTGAGTAGTGATAGGATGATTTTGTATTTAATAATATAGTTTTAGAGCAAAAACCTGCTAAATGTTATTTGTAGAACTATTTATGTTGGCATATGATAAGTAAAACTTTAAAAGAATAATTCAAATTAATAAAAGTTTGATAACATTTAAACCAAGGGGGTTGGCCATCCCCTCCCCCATCTTACAAACTTTTTTTAAAATATTATACATATAATATTACTATAATTATTTATATTTTTCGTTAATATTAATTTATAATATTATATTACTATCAAATGCTCTTTAGAATTATTTCTTACTATTCAATTATCAATGAATTTATTTTCTTTAAAGAATATAGAGAAAAATAATTTATGATTGTTTAGTTACTAATAGAGTATAAATAAGTTAATTTTTCCTTATTTTCTTTTTATTAGTTAATATTATAAACAATTTAGCATTAATAATTAATTTTGTACTTTAAATTTATATTTTTACATAATATCAACTCTAACGGAGGATTTAGTGATATTTTTTAATTAATTATGTTTTCATCATATAAAATATATTTTGTATGACTGTTATAGCTTTAGTTTGGTAGGTTGGAAGGTCACGTTTAAATGGCTGATAAAAATGCCAATGTTGAACATATTCCTTTAGCAATAAAAAATAATTTGACATTAGAAAAGACTGGAAATATATCATAATATGATTAAAGAAATAAAAAATATATAATTAAATTCCTGATATACCATATACCTAGAGATTCAAAAGACGCATAAAAGTAAAATTTTGTGTAATTTTTTCCTTCAAAAGATGATGCTACACCTACCATTGTATTTCAACGGGTGCAAAATGAATTGGGTGAAAAAAGTATAATCATGATTGGTTACATGAATTGCTTTTGTATTTATAATCACGATCGGTTTTTTCGATCAATCAATTTCTATTTATACAAGCATATTGAAATTATATCAGTCTTTGGGTTTGAAAAAGGAGATGAAGGAGAAAGTTAATCTCTGTTGATATATATATATATATATATGTTGTAATCTTTTAGGATTGCATTCACTAAGGTGCAACTTGTACTTTAGAACTACGCATATCTAAATTATTGATAATAACAAATTATTAAGATCATTACAATTAATTAAAAATTTTCATATCATATTTTTTATAAATAAAAATTTGTCACCTACCACTAACATCATCACCATCATTGTCACCGGTGGTGATGATGATGGTAATGTTGATGACAACAACAATTATTGAAGTGATAATATTGGTGGAGATAATAATATATTTTGTTCTTAAGAGAAAATTATGATATCAAAAATATAAATTAATGATAATTATGTGAATTCTTTTGGCATTGTTCTTTAATTTCATGAAATCTAAAGTCTTATGTTGATAATTTATGATGATCTTTATCAAGATGAAACTCTAATTAATTTTGATTAAAAAAACTATTTCATAGATTATTATCAGGATAAAACTTTAATTTTAATTCAAGAACCATACAAAAACACTTAAGGAACTATGTCTAAATTATATTATCTTTATTATTAGGCCAATTGATAAACTGATACGAAAGCAGGGTAAGTTATAATAGTTTTAAGTTAATTTTACCTATGCGATTTATGTACCACAGGTTCTAATTGTGTGAATTAGGTCGTCTAGTATCATAATTGTATGAATTTTCTCCCTCCATCAGTCAATAATAAAAATTTAATATATTTTTCCTACCTGCTACTACATGATGACATGTAAATGTCATGACAAGAGTTACGTGACTTTTTTTTGTTGAAGTTAAGCATTTATATGATTAATGAGTATTATTAAATAATAAAAAAATTATTTAAATTATCTCTTAAAAGAAGACAGTTAGTCATGAAGAGACAAATCCTTTATCATAATGAACACATAACTTCTAGTTTTTTATTTTCAGCATCTAGTTTTAAGAGAAGTATTTGATCGTCGTCTAATTATCTTTTACTAAAATACATTCTCAATTATTTTAATATTTATTATGATCAACATCTCATTATATGTAGCTAGGATGACGTTCAAATAATGTGCAATACACTTGGTCAATTGTGTTTTAAACATTTATTATTTTTTATTACACTTTAATATAAATTTATCATGAAAACGTAAAAATTAATGTGATTTGTATTTTATAGAAAAATATTTATCACTTACTTCCAAATTTCATTTAATAAATGACTATTAATATACTTTCTTTTATGATCATCACAGAACATTTATTTTATTATATTTTAAACTATGAATAAATTAATAGTGTATTTAATTATTACTTCTTTGGCTTTTTTGGGATTCAGATTTGAGAAGAAAACAGTCCATACCAAAATCCCTAAATCAAATGGTCGAAGAAGAATCTGGACTACCTATAGTCAATTTGCATGCATCTCTTTGTGCAGTCATGAACTTAGGGCTCCAATTTTTATTTATTTATATTCAGCAGTTTTGGAAGGATTGAAAAATAAAATTAAGGATTTTCTTTCCCCATATGACTGCAGGTGATCCACCCCAGCAGAAGACAAGTCAAGGAAATGAGAAAAAGAAAGAAGATGAGAATATTACTCAAGGTTAGTGTGATTTTTCTAAAATCAATTAATTTGCTTAAGTGTTTTATGTTTACATATGGTTTCAAAAGGTAGCTGAATTCTATGCATTCAAGCGATATTTCTCTCTTTTACATATTTCTCTCTCATTGTGAAATTCCTGTTTGAGAAGAAAACAGTCCATACCAAAATCCCTAAATCAAATGGCGGAAGAAGAATTTGGACTACCTACAGTCAATTTGCATGCATCTCATTGTGCAGTGATGAACTTAGGGCACCAATTTTTTTATATTTACTTAATTTAAGAAGGATTGAAAAATAAAATTAAGGGCTTTCTTTCCTCATATGATTATAGGTGATCCACCTAAACAGAAGAGAAGTCAAGGAAATGAGAAAAAGACAGAAGACGACAATATTTCTCAAGGTTAGTGTGATTTTTCCTAAATCAATTATTTTCCTTAAGTGTTTTATGTTTTCATATGGTAACTCAAAGAGAACAATGGAGATAAATCCAACTTAGGTATCTGGTATAAATAAATAAAGAAACATTTTGAAAAGAAAATCCTCAATTTAGTCTTTTAAGGTTACATGTGTATATCAACATTTCTTCAAAGATTTTTCTGTCATAATTTGTAGTTTTCAAAAGTTTTTCTCCACAATGATTAAATTAATTTCACATTTAAGCCATTCTACCCCTACTATCATGTGTATATCAGCATGCATTGTTTTATGCCTACTTGATGATTTTCCATTCTTTGTTGTGTAATAATATTGTCACATAACTAGTTCACAATTTTACACCATTATGGGAGTGAACATATTTTAGCTAGTTTCATTTTTTACCATAATTCTTGGCTTGTAAATATGTTCATGATCAAATAAACAGGGCCATCAAAACGAAGAAAGCAATTTAGGGTTGGAGATGATGGTAAAATATTATTTGATGAAGAAGAGCTCAAAATGATCCTAGATTTTAAGAGAGGTGAGGACTATATTGAGGTTCTTTGTGGCGCTACAAACAAAAAATATGGAGATTATGTTGGGAGGCTAAAAATTAATAACGAAGGTCAATATTTCATCACTTGTGAGTGTTGCCCTGAGTGTCCCTTGGGTAAGTTTTCCACTTCAATTTCTCAATTTTTTTTATTTTGCAATAGTATAATTGATCTCTAATGTTTCAAGCAAGTATTTTTGTTTTGTATTGTTATAATTGTACAATAAAAAAATAATGGAACAGGAACTGCAGAATCTGTTGATCTTTTTTAGAGCCTTATTTTTGTAATTTGGAAAAAACAAATAAATAGCAGATATATAGATTTAATTTTATCAAAAAAAATATCTGTGAGACAGAATCACTATTTCTTTTCATTATATTTTATTGCAATATAAATTATTATTATAAATATAATTTCGATCCTATGCATTATTTGTTGGTGGTAACGAGGGAGAACACTGAAGTTGATGGAAACATGTTTGTTTGTAATAATCAGTGAATGTCACTCTAGAAGCATTTGAGAAACATGCTTTAAGGGAAGGGAGCGGAAGGTGGAAGAGAAACATCTGGATTCATTGTGAAGACGACGACAAAGTTCCACTCTGGAAGACACCTCTGATAAAGTATTACACACACCAGGCAAATGTGGCTAACCGGAAAGACTCTGCAATGAGGAAACAAAACTTTCACAGGGATGAGTTCCTACGTTGCACGAGATGCGGGAAGGAGCGCAGGTTCCATCTCAAGAGCAGACCAGACATTAAGAACTACCATGATGCTTCAAACAACAAATGCTGGAATTGTTCTCTTTGGCCTTATCAAAAGTAAGTTGCTCAATCCCAACTCAAGCTATATGATATTCAAGTTCATGCATGATTAGTATTTTCTTGTGAGCGTAGTTGGTACTTAGTCTTGCAAAACACATTATATGCTGGAAAAAGATACTGGGGACTCATGATGTGTCAATAAGAGATAGAGAGACAAAAAGGATGAGCGATAATTGATATTTTACTAAAAATCACAAATTCCTTCAACTAGAGACAATCCAGCTTTAGTAAGGTAGGATAATTGATTATTGCAACAACGTTCTTTTCCCAAGTAATTAACAACATCAACATACCTATAACTTAGATTTAAGACCACTTGTTATGAACAACTTTGTGTCAGAATGTCATCCATGGACTCAGAGATGGAGAGATAAATGACCGATGTGATTAATGGTATGATATGAAAGAATGATAAAGAGAAATCAAGGTGTATGTACAATTTGAGTGTCCAAATATTGGGACTCTTGTATGTTAGCTAAGGGGCAAGCCAAACCGTATATAGATTGAAAAGTGACTCACGCTAGCTTGTATTGCATACAGTAAACTTGAACAATATAAAAAGCTATATTCTAGTTGAGAGATCTGCTCAAATATCAATTCTAATTAATCATGTGAAAATTTTAATTTTTCAGAATAACATGCGATGATGATGAGATCAAGTCTGAAAGCAAGCAGGGGCTGTTCTCGTTCTTCAACTTGCCTAGGCTGCTCAACTTGTTACTGTGAAGGGTGCATCAAGTGCCGCTTTGAGGATTGCAATTGCCAAGAATGCAGAGACTTTATGCTATATGCTAAACCTTAACTAGGCTCTGCAAAGTGCCATTTCTTAATTGACTCATTTGGCACCTACATGAAGACATGAAAACTATATGATGTTGCGGAGAAACTTTGGACCTCTTTATTACTGTTTAAGAAAGCTGTGACTTTTTTCTTTTTCTTTGGAGAACTTCTAGATGGTACCATCTTGGTCTTTCATATGATCAACTCAGAACTAGTTCTCTTTGAATAATATTGAGCTTGAAATGGTACTCAACTTAAAGTTTTCTTTTTTATATTATCTTTTTATACTACTGTGTTTTGGAGGTGGATTGACGCTTATGCCTACAGCTGTTTCTGATCATCTAGGATGATTAATTTATGTAACACTGCAAAAAAATTATAGCTTTGTGTAGGAAATAACACATAGACTATTGGTATAAGGGGGCAATTTTCACCTATCAAACTAGCTTTTAGGAGTTGAGTAAGACCTAAACCTGAATGCTAATATGGCTTCAAAATAAGGGTTGTTGTTGGCCTATTGGGTCACATGTTATCAGGCTGTTATCAAACCTCCCAAAGATGCCTAATCCTGCAAAGTTCATAACTGAGACGTCCGTCTCCCGACTTGCAGGGGTGACATCAACTAACTGGTAGTATGGTGAAAATATAAGTGACGACAATCCTTACCTTGATTCTGTAGATTGTGACTGCATCTCCATCGAGGTTGTTAATTGAAGCTTGAGATTTTCTTCATTCCCATTGAGTTCAAACTCAGAATTACATCATACTAAAGGGGAAACGAAGCACGTGTAGATGGAGGCGTTGGCTTTGTATGCGAGTTGCTGGTACAGGATGTTGTGGGTTAGGGTGAGGAAGGGACGGTGAGGCTTTAGGGTGGGAGGACCTGTGGCGGTGACTATGTGACTTTGGGTTCGGTGGCAGAGTATCGAAGTGAGCCTGATCATGAAATGTGGAGAGATTCTTACCTAATTAGGGTTCATGACATTGAGAGAAGAATGAGGCAGGTAGAGGGCAAGAGACTATGTGTTTTAGAAAATTTGACAACATTAGGTTTTTTATTAACCATTGTTAACGCACGTCAACCGACCTCAGTTTTGGTCAAAAATGAAGTTAAGGGATACACACAAGATCGGTTTTTAAAAAACTGATGTTAACAAAGTCCTTTTGTTAACATCGGTTTTCATAAAACCAATGTTAAATTGACGATGTTAAAATCATTTTTTTAGTAGTGTTTGGTCTCGCATCATCATTATTGTAGGTTATTCTGAAAAATGAAAATTCTCCCATTATTAATTAGAATTGATATTCGAGTGACCTCACAACTAGAATATGGCTTCTTACACTATTCAAGTTTACTATATGCCATATAAGCTAATGTGAGTCACCTTATCAATCTATATACAATTTGGGTTGGCCCTAAGCTAACATACAAGAGTCGCAATATTTAGACACTCAAATAGTACATACACCCTTGATTTCTCTTTATCATTCTATCATATCATACCATTAATCAATTCAGTCATTTATCTCTACATCTCTGAGGGCGTGGATGATCCTCTCACGTAAAGTTGTTAATTACAAATGGTCTTGAGTTTAAGTTCCAGGTATGTAGATGTTGTTAATTACCTTGAAAAATATAAAACTGAAACCTAAACTAGAAAGTTCACAAGATAATATCAATCATCCATTAACTTGAATATCATATAGCTTCAGTTGTGATTTGGGTGCATCTTACTTTTGATAAGGCCAAGGATAACATGTCCAGGATTTGTTGGTCAATGCATCATGGTAGTTCTTAGTGTTTGGTTTGCTCTTAAGACGTAGCTTGTGCTCCTTCCTGCAACTCATGCAATGTAGGAACTCAACCCTGGGAAAATTTTGTTTCCTCGTTACAAAGTCTTTCATTTGGCCTGGTGTGTAATATTTTATCAGAGGTGTCTTCTGGAGTGGACCTTTGTCTTCATCTTCGCAATGAACCTTGATGTTTCTCTTCCACCTTTATTACTAGAGCAACAACATCCTACATACGTTATTTGGGAGCAACTAATCGATTGACGACCATCGTCACAGAGTTGATATAAGGTTCAAATAGTAAACACGTGACAATATGAAATTAATTAAATTTTATGAAATAAATATGAAATTTTCAAATATTTTATAATTTAAGGAAAATTAGGTACACTAAACATGTTTATTTTTTAACAAATTTGACACAAATTAACCAAATCAGTAATTATTTATATGTATTTACATTCTTTCCCAAATTAACCAAATATGAGACATTAAAGATATTTAAAATAAAATAAAAATCATGTAGTCAAGATGTATGATGATGACATAATTAACTATCATGTGGTAATTAAAATAAAGCATTAAATGCTGACACAGTACCTAAAAAATGTGTGAAGCCATATGATAGACAGTTATGGTGACCCCAACTACCAAAGAATTCAGCATATATGCCTACACGTAAGCAGGATTTTGGAAAAAGGCCTTCCATGGTACATCATATCCGGTATTTTAAGAACAAGCCACAAAGCAAAGTTACTTAGCAGATATTGTAAGTATTCATTCAGTCCAACCCAGTGTAAGGTTTTCACACACATAGGCAAAAAGCATTATGCTATTTCTCAAGTTAAAAAATTAGATACTTTTAAAAGGAGAAAGTAAAAATAGACACTACTTGGAAATTGGAGTTTCTTGAGAGAACTCCTCTTTATGAATATATATAATGTTATTACCATTGAAATCCTTAACAAAAGACTACTTGTAAATTGTATGAAGACGAGATAAGGATATTATGTATAATAAGTAACACTAGGAAATAGTTATCAATAGAAAAAATATTAGAATATGGCTTTAAGCAGAACTGGCATGTGATTCCTAAGGACATTCATACTTTGACATAAAAGTGAGGTTCAAAACTGCCATAAGTTTTTTACTTATACCTTCAAAGAGGCATTAATTTATGTGAGAGAAGTTTTCCATGATTGTGTACTACTGGTATCATCATCTGCTGTAAGACAATCGAAATCAAAAGTAAAAAATAGTCCATATAACCATAAGCCTCAAAATACGTAAACAAAAGAATGGAAGTCTTCAACCGAACATCCAAGACAACTTATACATGAACATGCATGCTGCCTTGAAGGCATAACATATAAAAAACATGGCATTCATATAAGGTTAATAAGTTTATATAAACAGCAGAATAGGAAGTTTAATGACAGGTCCGATTTTTAAAACATCAACAAAAACTATTCCGTAATTTTTTTATATGAAAATATACCATAGAATACATGCGTTCAACTCAATCTCACCATTTGAAATACAATGAATAATTAAAATGTAACTTTTATGAATAGAACAATTTTATTGAGAACCAAGAAAGGTGCCAAAAAAAAAATAACAACATCAGAGAAAAAAAACACCTGAAAATGACTAGTCAATCGAGATACTTCAACCTAAAATATAAGTGGCAACAAAGATCACATATAATTATCAGGATTCATGGAAAGTAATGCCCGGTACAAAGCTTCGCCTTCTTCTAGGTGACCAGGCTTTACCAAAACTGAAACCTCTTGTTCTTTGTATACAAGTTTATCAACCTAGGAAGGCATATTCGGAATCAAGTTATATATCATGTATTAGTTACATTTATCAAATTCCCTAGGTTAATAAAACTAAAACATACTTACAGTGTTAGATTTTTTTTGTGCAACTCCTCCAGAGCTCTCTCAAGAAACTCACATTCCTCTAACAATGAGATCTGGGAAATAATATTTAGTGCAGAGAAACAGCACAGGAAAAAATAATAACAGCAGTAAAACCATGAATACCACCCATATCAGGTCAACCTGAGAATTAATAATGAGTATTATCATTTACTCCACCTGCTGCTTAGGTTATGTGAATAAAATAACTGGTGCAGAAATAAGCCATATCTGTTGGACATATAAATTCATAAATTCAAACCACTGGGTTTGACAGAGAACCACACACACACCCCGAGTCGCCCCCCCCCCCCCCCCCCCCCCCCCCCCCCCTCCCCCCGCCTAAAAAACCATCTTAGGACCTTTTTTTAACCTTACAACAAGCATAACATAATTTAACATACCGTATAGAAGAACCCATGATGAACATGTCATTAAAAAATACTGAAAATTATTAATTATTTATTGAATGGGATATAATTATTTTGTGTTATGTATTAAAACACGTTTATAATATATTAAAAAACATTCTACTGTATAAAATGTACATAGTTGGTGTAAAATATTTTTCCGCATACATCTCTAATAACAAAATTTTGTCATTTTCTCGTAACAAATCTTTTCATTTATAAATATAATGTATGAGTAGTTTCTTTAAAATTATTTGTTGAAATAAACGCTCATTCTAATAAAATAAGTATTTTTTTATTTTTTAATATATTTGTCTAAACTCTTTATATTTTAAAAAATAAATTCTATCTATTTTGTATGAAAACGCTCATCTATGAGACGCTTATTTTAAAATTATTTTTTTAAAGTTTAAACAAATTTATCCTTATATACACACACACAGAGATATATATATATATATTTGAAATTTCTTATATATATTTGTGTAAAAATATTTTACACACAAGGGGATACATAAAGTGAGAATAGTATTTGTAATAAGAAGATAAAAGAAGTAAATTTAGATTATATAATCATGTACGTGGATAATTATGCTTATATAATCTCTTAAAAAGTTATGTCACATTATGTTTAATCTTAATATTGCATGATTTGATCCGATACTTAATTAATCATGATTATCTCACTTTCTCATATAAAAGTCCCTTCAATTCACTCTATATAGTCACATATGACCATATATATATACATTTAACTCGTAAAAATAATCTCTACTACCATGACAGGGTTTAGCGTGCACTTTTTAAGGCTGCTTGTGACAAGTCACAACTTAAATATGTTAAGTTTCTGCAGTGTTTATTTTACCTATACATTTAAAAAGCATTAAAACTCAATAGTACCAATTATCATTCATCAAAGTAGTTAATTAAATATTACAGTAGATACTCAACTTGTACAAATAATATCAAAATACTTATACTTGCTAATGTTACGGAACATAAATTGTGCGTGTAAAAAATTAATTTAATTTACATTATGCACTCAACCTTTCACATTATGTTATCCACACTTTTTTATGAGATTATGTTATCCACTCTTACTTATAAGGATTATAATGAGTTTTCCTCTAAGGTCCTAAGGTGAAATTCCTCCCATGATATGGCCTTTCTTGGTGCACTTCAAAATTCAGGACGGAAGGAGACCAGAAGGAGATTTTCATTCACCTTTCCCCTTAATCCAGAGCAAGTTCTAATGTTATAAATAATTCTAGTTTAAGCACATCCTGTTATCATTTTCAATAAAATAGAAAATAGAAGACGAAAAAAAAACACCTCCACTTGTTAAACAGACTAACATTATGATTTTCAAACTTAAGTACATGCCAGCAAAATCAAAGACTAACATGCAAGTTAAATTTAATGATTATAGAGAAGCAACTAAAGGCAAATGCATTTAAGATGCTACCTGTAGGTGTGATAGGTCACAAACAATTTCAATATTGTCGGGATCAATTCTCAGTGCCTTTCGATAGCACTTGATCGCCTCCTGGTATTCTCTCTCTGACCGATAAAGGAGACCATAAACATTGCAGCAAACATGACTTTTAAGGTCATTCTGTACCAGAACAAAAATCAAAGCTGGATCATCTGATAGACAACTATTGTAAGATTGATAAACTTGTTCGTATGCTTCAGACTTATGGTCCATGCAATTTAATGTCAAACCCTTCATCAATAAAGTTTCTATCATCTAGAAACCGGAACGGACACATAAATAAAAATTATGAGCAAAGAAATAAAATATGCTGCAAATAAGAAATAATAGATAGAAAATGGGGAAGGGGGGAGGGGCTAACATTGCATTTCTTGCATGACTTACTTAAACAATTAAGAAGGGAAATAAGATGACCCCTGGCCATAAGGAAAAAGTTAGAAAATTGTCACCAAAATAATAAAGTATACCTCCATGGTCGGGAAAGTTTTTCAAAATTACATCAGCTGCTTTGAGACCCTTTTTATATCATTTGGTTTCATATGATTTCTGCAGTTAAGGAAAATAACTGAATATCCCAATTTTCCTTTGGTCCTAGATTTGCGGAACTGAAAGAAAGTAGCTCCTATGGGAAAACAAAGAGCACAGTGAAGAAAAATAACCCAATTTTCTGTCTCCCTCATTCACTATCCTTATGTCTCTCTCTACTTCTGCTTCGCCTTCGTGTTGCCCAGTATCTATCTCCGCTTCTGCTCCTTTTTCTATGTTTTACTCTGCTCCTACTTCATCTTCTACTTCTATCGTTGTCCCTATCCCAGCTCGAAACCCTAGACTCGAAAGAACGCTTTTCTTGAGATTGTCGTGGATGGATTGGAGCTGCGCTTGCTTCTTTGACTCGGAGGAGGCTTTGACGAATTTGGAGAGGAAGGAAGAGGAGGGTTTTGGAACATCATCCTTTGCTGCTGAAGAGGAAAAGCGGAGACCCAGCTTGAACCACGCAGCTCTCTCGCCTTTACAGGTCAACTCGTCGTAGTTCGGCACTCCTTTTTCTTCCTCCATCTCTAAACTTCACTTTTCAATTTCATTCTTCATCCATCTCAACCCAACTAACATCCCTTTACACTCCATGAAATGTAAGGAAAGACAATAGAGTTAGACCACAGAAAACGTAAAATAAAAATAACAGTTAAAATTGTGAAGAAATCGCGAAGCGGAGAATGAAATTAACAAGGTACCTAAGAAGCAGGAGGGAAGGTGGAATGTCAAGAAGAAGAAGAAGAGAGAGAAAACAGTTAGCTCCATGGATGAATGAATAAACCCAAGAGATTAGAGAGAATGATGCATGTGCAAGTGCAGAGAGTGTGTGCGAGTGGATTTTCTTTTCTTCTTCTTCTCATCTTCCTTCCTCTCTCTTGATGTCGACGTAGAGTATGGAGGCGCGTGACAGAGTTCCAGCAGGCTAGCTAGGGTTTTAATTTTTTTCAGCGGAATTAAGATGATTTTTTACTAAAACTCGTCTTAAATTTTATTAGCCATAACATTCTAAGGCGGTTTTCAATAATCGTCTTAGAATGTGTGTTGTAAAAGACATTTTTCATTACAATAATTACAATAATGCCACAAGCTCATTTTTCACTATCCTTATGTCTCTCTCTACTTCAGTGTTCTCCCTTGTTACTTAGAGAAATTAATGATTTGGTCTTGATCTAATATAATGGTATAAGGTAGCCAACATATAATGCGTAGGAGCCAAATAGTAATAATAGTAAAATTGTGTAATAAGATACTTTATCTATGTTTTAGTTTGGTTTCTTATGTTTAAAAGTTTCACTTTAGTCTCTTGTTCTCTTTTCACTCATTTCTTATTTGATCCTCACAAACCTCACTTGGAGACATAGGTGTAAGGGTAACCTTTTTCCCTTTATGTCCCAATGAAAATTTGTTTGTGACACCATTATGGAGAACATCCTTATCATACTGCCAAGGCCTTCCACGTAAGAGATTGCTAGCCTCCATAGGGACTACATCAAACAGTATCTCTTCAACATATTTTCCAATGGAAAAGCATATCAAAACTTTTATATCTACAACTAGCTCCCTATTCTCACTCAACCATTGTAGTTTGTAAGGCCGAGGGTGAGGGAAAGTTTTCAAAGCAAGCTTTTCTATCAGTCTTTGGCTAGCTACATAAGTGCAATTTCCCCCATCAATAATCAAAGAGCATATTTTCCCCATGACCATACACCTAGTATGTAAAATGTTCTCCCTTTGTGTTTCATCTCAATCCTTACACACACTCCCTATACCTCTAATTCCTCCATCCTGCCCCATCCTCTTCATACCCGTCATCTTCTCCATGAGAATAATTAGATGATTTTACCTCTCTTCTTTGCTCTATATTTTCAATCTCAAAGTGTCCAAGTGTAATTTAATTTACCCCAAGTGATATGTAAAAAGCAAGACAAACATATGAAAAAAATGGGTTCGAAAAAGGAGATGAAGGAGAAAGTTAATATATATATATATATATATATATATATATATATATATATATATATATATATTGTAATCTTTTAGGATTGCACTCCACTAAGGTGCAACTTGTACTTTAGAACTACGCATATCTAAACTACTGATAATAACAAATAATTAAGATCTTTACAATTAATTAAAAATTTTCATATCATATTTTTTATAAATGAAAATTTGTCGCCTACCACCAACATCATCACCATCATTGTCACCGGTGGTGATGATGATGGTAATGTTGATGACAACAACAATTATTGAAGTAATAATATTGGTGGAGATAATAATATATTTTGTTCTTAAGAGAAAATTATGATATCAAAAATATAAATTAATGATAATTATGTGAATTCTTTTGGCGTTGTTCTTTAATTTCATGAAATCTAAAGTCTTATGTGGATAATTTATGATGATCTTTATCAAGATGAAACTCTAATTAATTTTGATTAAAAAAAATATTTCATAGATTATTATCAGGATAAAACTTTAATTTTAATTCAAGAACAATACAAAAACACTTAAGGAACTATGTCTAAATTATATTATCTTTATTATTAGGCCAATTGATAAACTTTGATACAAATGTAGGGTAAGTTATAATAGTTTTAAGTTAATTTTACCTATGCGATTTATGTACCACAGGTTCTAATTGTGTGAATTAGGTCGTCTAGTATCAAAATTGTATGAATTTTCTCCCTCCATCAGTCAATAATAAAAATTTAATATATTTTTCCGACCTGCTACTACATGATGACATGTAAATGTCATGACAATTGACCTATATTACTTGATATTTATATTGTTGTGACTTAATTAAACTTTTGTTCTCTTTGCTATTGCAATAGTGAATTTCCAAAAGAGCGAATAAGTTGTGTCAATATATACTAGTTTTTGATCCGTGTAATGCACTGGATAAATAAGTTTGGTTGAGTAGTGATAGGATGATTTTGTATTAAATAATATAGTTTTAGAGCAAAAACCTGCTACATTTTTTTTGTAGAACTATTTATGTTGGCATATGATAAGTAAAACTTTAAAAGAATAATTCAAATTAATAAAAGTTTGATAACATTTAAACCAAGGGGGTTGGCCATCCCCTCCCCCATCTTACAAACTTTTTTAAAAATATTATACATATAATATTACTATAATTATTTATATTTTTCGTTAATATTAATTTATAATATTATATTACTATCAAATGTTCTTTAGAATTATTTCTTACTATTCAATTATCAATGAATTTATTTTCTTTAAAGAATATAGAGAAAAATAATTTATGATTGTTTAGTTACTAATAGAGTATAAATAAGTTAATTTTTCCTTATTTACTTTTTATTAGTTAATATTATAAACAATTTAGCATTAATAATTAATTTTGTACTTTAAATTTATATTTTTACATAATATCAACTCTAACGGAGGATTTAGTGATATTTTTTAATTAATTATGTTTTCATCATATAAAATATATTTTGTATGACTTTTATAGCTTTTGTTTGGTAGGTTGGAAGGTCACGTTTAAATGGCTGATAAAAATGCCAATGTTGAACATATTCCTTTAGCAATAAAAAATAATTTGACATTAGAAAAGACTGGAAATATATCATAATATGATTAAAGAAATAAAAAATATATAATTAAATTCCTGATATACCATATACCTAGAGATTCAAAAGACGCATAAAAGTAAAATTTTGTGTAAGTTTTTCCTTCAAAAGATGATGCTACACCTACCATTGTATTTCAACGGGTGCAAAATGAATTGGGTGAAAAAAGTATAATCATGATTGGTTACATGAATTGCTTTTGTATTTATAATCACGATCGGTTTTTTCGATCAATCAATTTCTATTAATACAAGCATATTGAATTTTTTTCCATTCAATTCCTCATCAAAAGCTACAAAATATATTTCCGCAACTACCCACATATTCTTTCTTTTGTATATCTAAAGATAATGATAAAGAAAAAGTAATTTCATATTACATTTCATACGGAAAACTATAAGTTTATAGGATTAAAGAAATGTGGTCTTATTAAATACAGTTTTCAATTTTAGTTCTATTTAATTTTTGCACATTCAACTTTTCCTATTAAATGCAAAAACCCTCATGCAGTGTTGGTCAATCACACGACCCCTCCATAATTTATTTTGTAAATCAATCAACGTGCGTTATAGCTAGATAATTAAGGGATGCTTGGTCACTATAGAGATTTCAGGTAATATATCAATTGATTGACATACATTTTTAATATCAATTAATTTGATTATTAAAAGGAACTAAATTTATGCATAAAAATAGAAGTATTAATTAATGATGTTATTAAGAGATGCTTGAATATTACAAGAGTTACGTGACTTTTTTTTGTTGAAGTTAAGCATTTATATGATTAATGAGTATTATTAAATAATAAAAAAATTATTTAAATTATCTCTTAAAAGAAGACAGTTAGTCATGAAGAGACAAATCCTTTATCATAATGAACACATAACTTCTAGTTTTTTATTTTCAGCATCTAGTTTTAAGAGAAGTATTTGATCGTTGTCTAATTATCTTTTACTAAAATACATTCTCAATTATTTTAATATTTATTACGATCAACATCTCATTATATGTAGCTAGGATGAAGTTCGAATAGTGTGCAATACACTTGGTCAATTGTGTTTTAAACATTTATTATTTTTCATTACACTTAAATATAAATTTATTATGAAAACGTAAAAATTAATGTGATTTGTATTTTATAGAAAAATATTTATCACTTACTTCCAAATTTCATTTAATAAATGACTATTAATATACTTTCTTTTATGATCATCACAGAACATTTATTTTATTATATTTTAAACTATGAATAAATTAAGAGTGTATTTAATTATTACTTCTTTGGCTTTTTTGGGATTCAGATTTGAGAAGAAAACAGTCCATACCAAAATCCCTAAATCAAATGGTCCAAGAAGAATCTGGACTACCTATAGTCAATTTGCATGCATCTCATTGTGCAGTCATGAACTTAAGGCTCCAATTTTTATTTATATATATTCAGTAGTTTTGGAAGGATTGAAAAATAAAATTAAGGATTTTCTTTCCCCATATGACTGCAGGTGATCCACCCCAGCAGAAGACAAGTCAAGGAAATGAGAAAAAGAAAGAAGATGAGAATATTACTCAAGGTTGGTGTGATTTTTCTAAAATCAATTAATTTGCTTAAGTGTTTTATGTTTACATATGGTTTCAAAAGGAAGCTGAATTTTATGCATTCAAGCGATATTTCTCTCTTTTACAAACATAGTTATAATTTGATGTGTATTTAGTTTTAGTGGATTTTATTGATTATCGAAGTAATTTTGAAAGAAGTGAAAAATAAAATTAAGGGTTTCCCTTCTGTCGATCTCATTACAGGCGATCCACCTCAAGAGGAGAGAAGTCTACGAATCGAGATAGAGGAAGAACTCAAGAATACTACAGAAGGTTAGTGTGATTTTCTTTGAAATCATCACATCACTTTTCTTTTATTATATTTTCAACTATGAAGAAATTAAGAGTGTGTTTAATTATTATTTCTTTGGCTATTTTGGGATTCAAATTTGATTTTTTTAATGTGTCCGCTTTTATTAAAAAAAATGGTTATAAATTATATTTTTGCAACATAGTTTATAGGCACATTAGACAACATTGAAAGTTTTTCTCATTGTGAAATTCCTGTTTGAGAAGAAAACAGTCCATACCAAAATCCCTAAATCAAATGGCGGAAGAAGAATCTGGACTACCTACAGTCAATTTGCATGCATCTCATTGTGCAGTCATGAACTTAGGGCACCAATTTTTTTATATTTACTTAATTTATGAAGGATTGAAAAATAAAATTAAGGGCTTTCTTTCCTCATATGATTACAGGTGATCCACCTAAACAAAAGAGAAGTCAAGGAAATGAGAAAAAGACAGAAGACGACAATATTACTCAAGGTTAGTTTGATTTTTCCTAAATCAATTATTTTCCTTAAGTGTTTTATGTTTTCATATGGTAACTCAAAGAGAACAATGGAGATAAATCCAACTTAGGTATCTGGTATAAATAAATAAAGAAACATTTTGAAAAGAAAATCCTCAGTTTAGTCTTTTAAGGTTACATGTTTTATCAGATGTTACTTTCTGAAAATATTTAGTGACTACATTATTTCTTCAAAGACTTTTTTGTCATAATTTGTAGTTTTCAAAAGTTTTTCTCCACAATGATTGAATTAATTTCACATTTAGCCATTCTACCCCTACTATCATGTGTATATCAGCATGCATTGTTTTATGCCTTCTTGATGATTTTCCATTCTTTGTTGGGTAATAATATTGTCACATAACTAGTTCACAATTTTACACCATTATGGGAGTGAACATATTTTAGCTAGTTTCATTTTTGTCCATAATTCATGGCTTGGAAATATGTTCATGATCAAATAAATAGGGCCATCAAAACGAAGAAAGCAATTTCATCACTTGTGAGTGTTGCCCTGAGTGTCCCTTGGGTAAGTTTTCCACTTCAATTTCTCAATTTTTTTTTATTTTGCAATAGTATAATTGATCTCTTATGTTTCAAGCAAGTATTTTTGTTTTGTATTGTTATAATTGTACAATAAAAAAATAATGGAACAGGAACTGCAGAATCTGTTGATCTTTTTTAGAGCCTTATTTTTGTTATTTAAAATAGGTTAAATAATAGTTTTATTTTGTAATTTCGAAAAAACAAATAAATAGCAGATATATAGATTTAATTTAGTAAGGTAGGATAATTGATTATTGCAACAACGTTCTTTTTCCAAGTAATTAACAACATCAACATACCTATAACTTAGATTTAAGACCACTTGTTATGAACAACTTTATGTCAGATTGTCATCCATGGACTCGGAGATGGAGAGATAAATGACCGATGTGATTAAGGGTATGATATGAAAGAATGATAAAGAGAAATCAAGGTGTATGTACAATTTGAGTGTCCAAATATTGGGACTCTTGTATGTTAGCTAAGGGGCAAGCCAAACCGTATATAGATTGAAAAGTGACTCACGCTAGCTTATATTGCATACAGTAAACTTGAATAATATAAGAAGCTATATTCTAGTTGAGAGATCTGCTCAAATATCAATTCTAATTAATCATGTGAAAATTTTCATTTTTCAGAATAACATGCGATGATGATGAAGAGAGATCAAGTCTGAAAGCAAGCAGGGGCTGTTCTCGTTCTTCAACTTGCCAAGGCTGCTCAACTTGTTACTGTGAAGGGTGCATCAAGTGCCACTTTGAGGATTGCAATTGTCAAGAATGCAGAGACTTTATGCTATATGCTAAACCTTAACTAGGCTATGCAAAGTGCCATTTCTTAATTGACTCATTTGGCACCTACATGAAGACATGAAAACTATATGATGTTGCGGAGAAACTTTGGACCTCTTTATTACTGTTTAAGAAAGCTGTGACTTTTTTCTTTTCCTTTGGAGAACTTCTAGATGGTACCATCTTGGTCTTTCATATGATCAACTCAGAACTAGTTCTCTTTGAATAATATTGAGCTTGAAATGGTACTCAACTTAAAGTTTTCTTTTTATACTACTGTGTTTTGGAGGTGGATTGACGCTTATGCCACTACTAGAAGATGCATGATCTACATCGGTCACAATCTATGTTTTACAACGGTGCATGACCGTTTTTGATTATAATGATATTGAAACTTAAAAATTTCAACATCAGTCCATAAGCGAACGTTGTAGTAAACTGTTTTTTTTCTAAATCGGGGCTATACAAATGACTGATGTAGAAACCTTGGTTCTGCTCTTTGAAGGTGGATTTTCTACATCGTTTTTAAATTAAGCAACGATGTTGATCTTTTATTTTCTACATCATTTTTAAATTAAGCAACGATGTAGTAAGCTGCGCTTTTTACATCGTTTTACAGAAAGCAATGATGTTGAATATGGGAACTTCTACATCAGTGGTGACGTAGGCACTGATGTAGTAAGTTGCGCTTTCTACATCGTTTTCCATAAAGCAACGATGTTGAATATGGGAACTTCTACATCAGTGGTGACGTAGGCACTGATGTAGTAAGTTGCGCTTTCTACATCGTTTTCCATAAAGCAATGATGTTGAATATGAGAACTTCTACATCAGTGGTGACATAGGCACCGATGTAAAAACATATTTAACCTGCATAATAATTTAAGGTTAATTAAAATAAATAATTTATAATGAATAAATTATCTATAAATAAAACATACTGTTTATAGTGATAAATATGACTATAAATAATTGATATAAGATATTAAAAAAAGGTACTGTCTATAAATAATTGATAAAATATATAAAACAACATTTTACTTGATCAAGAGGTCTCAATTGGTTGAGAAAAGAGAAAAGAGATCTCAATTGGTTGTGTTTGTGCGTGAGCTGATGAAAGTATAAAGAAATAGAAGAGGATCCTTTTCTTCCTTGATGATCTTTCTGCTGGAATTGACTTGGACAGAGTAGGAATCCCAATTGGAATTGACCATACGGGTTTCAAAATAGTTTTGTTCTCGGGGTGTCCAGAGGTATCTTCAAGCAAATGAACACTGCAATGAATTATTTCACGTGAGTCTTTCTTCTAAGCATAACTCAACTTGTTTGTATAGAGATCACAAGAAGATAAATTAGTAAAGCAAAGGTAACAAATAGAAAACAATCTCTCTTTTAACATCTCTAGATCTTTCCCTATGAATAGAAGCATTTTTTGCATGTTCTATTTAGGTGAAACTTGAAAGCAAAATAATATTTTTTTCCCTTGTATTTATTTCATATGTACTTGAAGCTCAGAAACCACAGTGTTGTGTTGATGAATTGTTAAGAAGGAAGAAAGTATATAAACCATAATAGAATATTATCATTAACGAACCGGGCTTTGATCTTGTTTGCTTATCTCCCAGACTGCTACAACAAATTGACTTCTGTTATGTTTAATTATTCGATAGGGAGAAGTGAGGCATTTATTAGTTTTTCCAACCTGGCTTTTTTATGATTAATTAAACAAATGATAAAAAAAGGCTTTAACAGTTACTACAGGTTGCTTAACTGTGATTGATTTGATTTCACATCTGCTTACCCGAATGATAATAGAGGGCGCTTCCTTTTTCTGCACTAGTGTGCATCTTTCATCAGCTCACGCACAAGCACAACCAATTGAGATCTCTTTTCTCATTCGATTTTCCCTGCATTTCAAGCAAAAGAGCAAACAATACAGCAGCGAAATCCACTTCTCAATCAACTTTGTCTGCATTGATATACCACCCTAATCTTCCTAACAGTGTGTAGTATATAAACTATATACTACACACTTACATAGTATTTGACAAAAGCGGACACTATGTATGTCTAGCTTTATCCACTAAACTAAAATATATATAAAACATTTTAATTGCATAGCTTTATCACCAAACACGCCTCTAACTAGATGACTCACATTTGATTTGGTCTGACTCATCATTGTTAACATTTCGTCCAAGAAGTCCTCCATGCCCTGCAAAAGGAAATTCATTGTATGATTAGGTCATCAAAGTTATTGGATCAAGAGCACTCCTCCCTATGGTGGAAACAAGATCCAATTCCACCCCCCCAACCAAACAGGATTCCATGAATTATTCCCTCTTTTTGAGTTCTTTAAGCAACATGCCCATGTAAATTTGTACACACAAATTGACTTGACTTATAAGAAAGCTTGTGCGTTTGTGGCAATCCCAATCAATAGAGCCAAGCATTTGTAGGACAAATCGGATTCTTATTAATCCCTAAGAAGATGCCTCTTTTCACATGAACTAGGGAGAAAAAAAAACATGGACAGTGTAGAAAACAGAAACGTGACAAGACTGCATGACAAAAATGGTAGAATAAATTAAACAAGATTGTGTAAATAACAAAAGAATTAGAGATAAAGAAGTGCCACAGTGGTGCAGTATCCATTCTAATCCCATGGCAATTCAATGAAAATGGTAGAATAAATTAAACAACGAGTTAACACTTAAATGCGAGCCTTGTCCAGAAATAACAATTTCAGTGATGGAATTGTTGATTACATGATCAGAAGTAATGAAATTATTAACCAAAAACTGCAGTCACACCTTTTTTAATTTATCTTCCTTGTCAAGTGTCTCTCTGCGCTTGTCGTTATCACCTCCCTACAAAGAAAAAATCCAAGTGAGGCTCACATCAAGTATTAGTACAACAAATTTAATATGTAAAACTAAACTAGACTTAATAAAGCAGTCATCATTGAAGAAATGCAAGAAGTATATGATTGCTTTATCATGACTTTTTGGTTTGCTGTTTTTCTGAACTTGAAATATGGTAATATATATCTGTTAATTTGAGTAGATATTTCAGTAATGTAGGTGGTGTTTGCAAACGGAAGTATAGGCAAATTGTTCATAAAAAGTGGAAGCATATTACCATGCCACGTCCAAAACTGATAAATCTTAAACGAATATAACATAACATAGTCCATTTCTAAAACTAGACTAGTCCATTTCCAAATGTAGCTATGCTCATTATTACGAATATAACATAACATAGTAATACAGATGTGAATAGTATTTTAGTTTTTCTTTTGCAGGATTTACCAGGCTTCATGGAATCCCTTGTGAAGCAAATGTCTGTAAATCTTAAGCGCATTCACAGCTTAGGGATAAAAAAGGTAGCAGTTGGGTTATTACAGCCAATTGGGTGTTTGCCCGTGTTAAATGTGATACCTTTCCGTACGAACTGCATTGGCCTTTTGAACGTGATCTCCAAAGATCACAACAAAATGTTGCTCAAAGCTGTGCAAGAACTCAACAAGGAAGCAGCAGACAAATCAGTTTTCATAACACTGGACCTCTACAACTCCTTCCTCTCTGCAATTGAAACTATGCAGAAAAAGCGTGCAGGTTAGTTCTCATTGTGTTTTAAATAGAATTTCAACACGCTACAGATAAAATTGTAGAGGATAGCATTTAATATTTATTTTTTGAAGAATTGTTTTTATGGAAAATGCTAATCAGGATTCTTAGAACATTAATTAAGAAAATTGAAGTAGAAATATTTTTATTGAAAAATAAAAATATATATTATTTATAATCTTTTTTGTCTTGTCTTAATATTTTCACATTAAATATTTTTTTTGATTTGGTTTCTTAATCAATACTGTTATGACACATTTGTTAGCAATATCTCTTTTTATATATCTAAATCATGTCAGCAAGAGAAATGCTAACAAGACATTATTATATGACATATGCTTTAAAACAGAATCTATATTATTGGGTTATGTGGGAAATGCTAACAAAGATTAGACCTACGTAATTAATTAATAAGACTAACAGTGTGTTGAAATGAATGCGTCAAATAATAAGTTTCTTTCTTTTGGGACACACTTCACCCTTCTCAAAATGGTTGGTTTGCAGTCTACACCCAATAGCAATCATATACTATCATAATTCACAAGCAGTTGAGAAGATGCAATTTCTTGCCTGCTTAAAGATTGTAGACTTCCCAGATTCTCCAGCACCTAAACAACAGAGATATTAACACACAAATAAGTTCAGAAAATAAATAACAAAAGCTAGTATTTGCACGGTATATTAAGAGATTGTGGCACACACATATGATTCCTTCAAACTCTGGGGAGTACAACCACATTACGTATTAATGCTAATTGCTAAACTCCAAATAATTCTACAGATTGCTATATAAAATAAGGAAAGTCACACCTAGTAATAAAAGTTTCTGAATATGCTTTTCAGCCTTTGTTTCTAACTTGATTCTTCTTTCAATTTCTGCATCCTGCAAATGCACGCCACATTCATCAAATTAAAGCTTATTTAACAGTATTATTTCTAATTTAATAAGTGCCAAATTTATAAAGGACAAAAGACCTGAGCATTTTCTTCAGCATCAGCTTCACGAAAACGATGACTTCAGCTGCAGACTAAGCCCATGTTATCTGTTACAAAGAAGATGCATTGATCAAGCTCCACCAGAAACCGTTGTTTCAATTTTCAATACTCTCCTTTATTGCATACTTGCATTATGCAGCATTTATCGTAGCTTATTTAGACTTGTGGAAGTAGCTTATTATGACATTTCTATAAAAACTCTATTTATTAGTTCAATAAACTTCCTGGTAAAACTTAACAAATTATGTTCTTTTTAAATTAGTTTTAACTAATTAACGACATAAGTTCTTTTTAACTAATTATACTAGTCTTCACAATCAAGCTTATAAACAAATGCTCATTTGACAAGAGCTTATTGAATCCATTGCTTAATTAAGGTGTTTACTCAAAAACACACCCTCTATGGACTTGAGTTCACCTAACAAGAAGACATGAGCAGAGCAAACAAACACAAGTAGGCTCTCCCACCTCAAAGGAATATCTCAAGTCAACCACAAGCTAATACTTCATGCAACTTGCAATAATATATGCAAATAATAGATTATCAATCCACAGAATAAATAAATAAATAAGAAAGACTCAAGGGCACAGCTGGATAGCAAGAGTATCTTGAAACAAACTATGAATTGACGCTTTAGCCAGAACAGTTCCCGGCCCACACCTCAGATCTGCATTTATGATTATTCTGAGCAAGTTATTCAACCAAAATGCTACATTTAACAGACATTGGAATATTCTACTCCCTGCATATGGGAAACGATGTGATGATCACCTACAACTTGGATTTATTTATTATTATTATTTTTTGGTTACAAACCTACAACTACTTGAATTTTATCAAATGGATAAACCCCATTATCAGATACAAAGAGTGAAGTTAAGGATAATTAAGATGCCCATGAGTGTTAAAAAAGAATTACAATTTCGGGCATGGAGCAGAATCAATGAATCATTAAGTTATCAATTCATTTATAGGGGCAAGAATGGTCCGTTTTTTTTCTATTTTACTTTTGTGGGTAATTATTTGATGCTTTGAATGCTGATTCTCTCTACACGAAGCATGAAAGCTTAGCAGTTGAAGTACCATGTAAAGCAAGAGCATGCAGGGTACAACCACCTTATCATCAAAGTTTACAGCAGAAAGAGAATATAGTCGAAAATGGTACCCAAAAAAATCTACTGTTAAAAAACTATACAAAAAGTGAAGAAAAAAAGGAGAATATCTTCGCATCTCGATCTAAATATGCAACACCAAACTCAGAGATCTCCTGAGCCAAAATCCACCCTCCATAAATAATCAACAACAAAAAAAAGAGAAGGATCTTTTGGGAGGGAGAGAGAGAGAGAGAGATTGGGAATGCAACAGAAGAAAGAGTTCTTACCTGAAAAGAAGCAAAAGGGTCTCTTTTGCAGAGAAAGAGATTAATGAATGAATTAAGAGCGCCGAAGCTGTGAGGGAGGGTTCTTGGTTGGTTGTTCCTGCACCCTTTGGTCGGGTCAAAGTTGAGTTTAGAAAGGACACAAGAAGGCAGCAGCAACAGCAACAAAAGGCACAGCAATGGCACTTTTTTTATGTCTTCTTGGGAAAATACACTCATTGACCCCTCTTTCTCTCTCCGCCTGCCACTTTCAACTCCAAAATCTTAACACAGACCAAGCACCACTATATTGTTTTTGGTAGTTAAAATTTTGATAAAAAAAACATAAAACAACTTATCCAAAATGGTATTAATTAAGCTATCAAATTTAAACAAACTAAAAGCATTAACTAAGAAATTCTACATACAACAATAGAAATAAAAGGCATGTTAAGAAATGCAAGAAGTATAAATACACCCAATATTGAGAAGGAAAATCCTCAAATTTTAATGATGGAAATGGAAATTAAGCCAATTGAGAATTTCTTCTGTGACTAACGATGGAATAATCACAAGAGTTCTCAAATTCACGGTTAAATTTCAAAAGTGCACAACATAAAAGTAGTACAAAAACAATAAAAAATCAAGATCCAAAGCAATGAGTGAGAACTCATAGCAGAAAGGTCAAGCTAAACTTTACCGGATTATCATTGATTCAACAATACTCCAGAATATTCCTATAAATGTAAGAGACTTTACATCTATGATCATATGCACAATTACAATTTCATAATGAGCCAGTTATAAGTGACAAATAAAAAATCTTCTGCTTGACTACTGATAATGTTAACATTTTCAGAACCAGACAAAATCAGAACACTAGAAATAAACAAAGAACAATCACCTTATTCTCAGGCTCTTTTTGTTCAGCTTCATTAGTAGGATTTTCCTTGTTTCCATCTGCAGCAACATCATCCTCACCTGAAGGGTTTTGCTTTTCAACACCAAAACTCTTAGCAGTTTCATTCACTTTAGCAGTGGCCCCAAGTAAAATTGAAGAGAGAAAAGAAATACACAACAATAAAATTTCATGGAAATAGTATAAAACAGAATACATGTGCAGACTAGAGGTGGAAATCAACATGTTTTTAACAAATATCTATTGTTATTGACACATAAAAGTCATTACAGCAGGTAAATTGTTTCTAACACTTAATCAAATACATGACAAACACGAAAGTGGTTGTTTGCATGTTAACTACAGCTTTGTACATTGGATGCTTCTAAGTTTTACAAAATATTCTGCCCATTTTTTTCGTAATATTGTCATGATGTTGATGTCTAGCGGCGTGCCATCATTGAACCACTACACAATATAAAATACAAGTAATTAGTTACGTAGTGCTAAAAATTGAAGACAAAAAATGAAGACAAAATTTTCCAGCGTCCAATTAGTCTTCAACTGCCCGACGATTATGTTCCACATTCAGTGCATGACATAATAGCCACACTCATAGGTTCCGCTTTGAACGTGACTCTACATTGAATGGAAAAAATCATTCAACGTTACAATTAACATGTTTTCCAAATGGAAATCAATTGTATCCAAAATCAAAATGTACGACTAACCTTCACTTCAATCCACCGCGGTGTACTGTGACCAAATTTCCCCTCACTCTTGGTTTCCAAAGTCTTATATGCACTGAAAATAAACATTAAAATTGTTAGCTAATGTGGGCAACACTACTACAGTACCGTGGGTTCTATAACCAAAATTCCACAACTTAAAATGAGTTAGAAAATAATAAAGTATACCTCCATGGTCGGGAAAGTTTTTCAAAATTACATCAGCTGCTTTGAGACCCTTTTTATATCGTTTGGTTTCATATGATTTCTGCAGTTAAGGAAAATAACTGAATATCCCAATTTTCCTTTGGTCCTAGATTTGCAGAACTGAAAGAAAGTAGCTCCTATGGGAAAACAAAGAGCACAGTGAAGGAAAATAACCCAATTTTCTATCTCCCTCTTTCACTATCCTTATGTCTCTCTCTACTTCAGTGTTCTCCCTTGTTACTTAGAGAAATTAATGATTTGGTCTTGATCTAATATAATGGTATAAGGTAGCCAACATATAATGCGTAGGAGCCAAATAGTAATAATAGTAAAATTGTGTAATAAGATACTTTATCTATGTTTTAGTTTGGTTTCTTATGTTTAAAAGTTTCACTTTAGTCTCTTGTTCTCTTTTCACTCATTTCTTATTTGATCCTCACAAACCTCACTTGGAGACATAGGTGTAAGGGTAACCTTTTTCCCTTTATGTCCCAATGAAAATTTGTTTGTGACACCATTATGGAGAACATCCTTATCATACTGCCAAGGCCTTCCACGTAAGAGATTGCTAGCCTCCATAGGGACTACATCAAACAGTATCTCATCAACATATTTTCCAATGGAAAAGTATATCAAAACTTTTATATCTACAACTAGCTCCCTATTCTCACTCAACCATTGTAGTTTGTAAGGCCGAGGGTGAGGGAAAGTTTTCAAAGCAAGTTTTTCTATCAGTCTTTGGCTAGCTACATAAGTGCAATTTCCCCCATCCATAATCAAAGAGCATATTTTCCCCATGACCATACACCTAGTATGTAAAATGTTCTCCCTTTGTGTTTCATCTCAATCCTTACACACACTCCCCATTAACCTCCTAACCATAAAAAGAAAACCTTTCAAGGGTTGTACATCACATTGACCTTCACTATCAGTAGAAGAACTAGAAGAGCCAGAAAAAGATGCACTAGTAATAACCCCATAACCCACCACAACCATTCTCTTTTTGTTAGGACATTGGGAGACAATATGACCCTTTCCCAAACACTTAAAACATTTATTGGAACTCGCTTTTGAAGAAGTGGGAGTAGGGTTAGAATTATTTTTACCAAGGGAAGAACCTTTTCATGAGATTTCAATGAAGATCCTCTATTCTTCTTGTATGTTTGCTTCCTCTTTACTTGTTGTTCCACCTTGATAGCTTGATGAATGAGATCCTTCAGAGAGGCATAGTGGTGCAACTCTACAATGTCTTGGATCTCCCTATTGAGACCATGCAAATACCTTGCCATGGTGGACTCTTGAGACTTTATCTCTTCAATGTAGTTCTAGCAAGCAAAGACTAGCTCAACCTTCATCTCCCACTCAAGATACACTTTCGGATTACGAGTCCCTTTAAAAGTACGGATCTTCACCTTTACTCCATCAATCCCTTCCTCTCTTTGCCTACCTCCATATCTTCTATGACTTCTTCTCTCCCTATACCTCTAATTCCTCCATCCTGCCCCATCCTCTTCATACCTGTCATCTTCTCCATGAGAATAATTAGATGATTTTACCTCTCTTCTTTGCTCTATTTTCAATCTCAAAGTGTCCAAGTGTAATTTAATTTACCCCAAGTGATATGTAAAAAGCAAGACAAACATATGAAAAAAATGGGTTCGAAAAAGGAGATGAAGGAGAAAGTTAATATATATATATATATATATATATATATATGTATATATATATATATATATTGTAATCTTTTAGGATTGCACTCCACTAAGGTGCAACTTGTACTTTAGAACTACGCATATCTAAACTACTGATAATAACAAATTATTAAGATCTTTACAATTAATTAAAAATTTTCATATCATATTTTTTATAAATAAAAAATTGTCACCTACCACCAACATCATCACCATCATTGTCACCGGTGGTGATGATGATGGTAATGTTGATGACAACAACAATTATTGAAGTAATAATATTGGTGGAGATAATAATATATTTTGTTCTTAAGAGAAAATTATGATATCAAAAATATAAATTAATGATAATTATGTGAATTCTTTTGGCGTTGTTCTTTAATTTCATGAAATCTAAAGTCTTATGTGGATAATTTATGATGATCTTTATGAAGATGAAACTCTAATTAATTTTGATTAAAAAAACTATTTCATAGATTATTATCAGGATAAAACTTTAATTTTAATTCAAGAACAATACAAAAACACTTAAGGAACTATGTCTAAATTATATTATCTTTATTATTAGGCCAATTGATAAACTTTGATACGAATGTAGGGTAAGTTATAATAGTTTTAAGTTAATTTTACCTATGCGATTTATGTACCACAGGTTCTAATTGTGTGAATTAGGTCGTCGAGTATCATAATTGTATGAATTTTCTCCCTCCATCAGTCAATAATAAAAATTTAATATATTTTTCCGACCTGCTACTACATGATGACATGTAAATGTCATGACAATTGACCTATATTACTTGATATTTATATTGTTGTGACTTAATTAAACTTTTGTTCTCTTTGCTATTGCAATAGTGAATTTCCAAAAGAGCAAATAAGTTGTGTGAATATATACTAGTTTTTGATCCGTGTAATGCACTGGATAAACAAGTTTTGTTGAGTAGTGATAGGATGATTTTGTATTAAATAATATAGTTTTAGAGCAAAAACCTGCTAAATTTTTTTTGTAGAACTATTTATGTTGGCATATGATAAGTAAAACTTTAAAAGAATAATTCAAATTAATAAAAGTTTGATAACATTTAAACCAAGGGGGTTGGCCATCCCCTCCCCCATCTAACAAACTTTTTTTAAAATATTATACATATAATATTACTATAATTATTTATATTTTTCGTTAATATTAATTTATAATATTATATTACTATCAAATGCTCTTTAGAATTATTTCTTACTATTCAATTATCAATGTATTTATTTTCTTTAAAGAATATAGAGAAAAATAATTTATGATTGTTTAGTTACTAATAGAGTATAAATAAGTTAATTTTTCCTTATTTTCTTTTTATTAGTTAATATTATAAACAATTTAGCATTAATAATTAATTTTGTACTTTAAATTTATATTTTTACATAATATCAACTCTAACGGAGGATTTAGTGATATTTTTTAATTAATTATGTTTTCATCATATAAAATATATTTTGTATGACTGTTATAGCTTTAGTTTGGTAGGTTGGAAGGTCACGTTTAAATGGCTGATAAAAATGCCAATGTTGAACATATTCCTTTAGCAATAAAAAATAATTTGACATTAGAAAAGACTGGAAATATATCATAATATGATTAAAGAAATAAAAAATATATAATTAAATTCCTGATATACCATATACCTAGAGATTCAAAAGACGCATAAAAGTAAAATTTTGTGTAATTTTTTCCTTCAAAAGATGATGCTACACCTACCATTGTATTTCAACGGGTGCAAAATGAATTGGGTGAAAAAAGTATAATCATGATTGGTTACATGAATTGCGGGTGTATTTATAATCACGATCGGTTTTTTCGATCAATCAATTTCTATTAATACAAGCATATTGAATTTTTTTCCATTCAATTCCTCATCAAAAGCTACAAAATATATTTCCGCAACTACCCACATATTCTTTCTTTTGTATATCTAATGATAATGATAAAGATAAAGTAATTTCATATTACATTTCATACGGAAAACTATAAGTTTATAGGATTAAAGAAATGTGGTCTTATTAAATACAGTTTTCAATTTTAGTTCTATTTAATTTTGCACATTCAACTTTTTGTATTAAATGCAAAAACCCTCATGCAGTGTTGGTCAATCACATGACCACTCCGTAATTTATTTTGTAAATCAATCAACGTGCGTTATAGCTAGATAATTAAGGGATGCTTGGTCACTATAGAGATTTCAGGCAATATATCAATTGATTGACATACATTTTTAATATCAATTAATTTGATTATTAAAAGGAACTAAATTTATGCATAAAAATAGAAGTATTAATTAATGATGTAATTAAGAGATGCTTGAATATTACAAGAGTTACGTGACTTTTTTTTGTTGAAGTTAAGCATTTATATGATTAATGATTATTATTAAATAATAAAAAAATTATTTAAATTATCTCTTAAAAGAAGACAATTAGTCATGAAGAGACAAATCCTTTATCATAATGAACACATAACTTCTAGTTTTTTATTTTCAGCATCTAGTTTTAAGAGAAGTATTTGATCGTCCTCTAATTATCTTTTACTAAAATACATTCTCAATTATTTTAATATTTATTATGATCAACATCTCATTATATGTAGCTAGGATGACGTTCGAATAGTGTGCAATACACTTGGTCAATTGTGTTTTAAACATTTATTATTTTTTATTACACTTTAATATAAATTTGTTATGAAAACGTAAAAATTAATGTGATTTGTATTTTATAGAAAAATATTTATCACTTACTTCCAAATTTCATTTAATAAATGACTATTAATATACTTTCTTTTATGATCATCACAGAACATTTATTTTATTATCTTTTAAACTATGAATAAATTCAGAGTGTATTTAATTATTACTTCTTTGGCTTTTTTGGGATTCAGATTTGAGAAGAAAACAGTCCATACCAAAATCCCTAAATCAAATGGTCGAAGAAGAATCTGGACTACCTATAGTCAATTTGCATGCATCTCATTGTGCAGTCATGAACTTAGGGCTCCATTTTTTATTTATATATATTCAGTAGTTTTGGAAGGATTGAAAAATAAAATTAAGGATTTTCTTTCCCCATATGACTGCAGGTGATCCACCCCAGCAGAAGACAAGTCAAGGAAATGAGAAAAAGAAAGAAGATGAGAATATGACTCAAGGTTAGTGTGATTTTTCTAAAATCAATTAATTTGCTTAAGTGTTTTATGTTTACATTTGGTTTCAAAAGGTAGCTGAATTTTATGCATTCAAGCGATATTTCTCTCTTTTACAAACATAGTTATAATTTGATGTGTATTTAGTTTTAGTGGATTTTATTGATTATCGAAGTAATTTTGAAAGAAGTGAAAAATAAAATTAAGGGTTTCCCTTCTGTCGATCTCATTACAGGCGATCCACCTCAAGAGGAGAGAAGTCTACGAATCGAGATAGAGGAAGAACTCAAGAATACTACAGAAGGTTAGTGTGATTTTCTTTGAAATCATCACATCACTTTTCTTTTATTATATTTTCAACTATGAAGAAATTAAGAGTGTGTTTAATTATTATTTCTTTGGCTATTTTGGGATTCAAATTTGATTTTTTTAATGTGTCCGCTTTTATTAAAAAAAATGGTTATAAATTATATTTTTGCAACATAGTTTATAGGCACATTAGACAACATTGAAAGTTTTTCTCATTGTGAAATTCCTGTTTGAGAAGAAAACAGTCCATACCAAAATCCCTAAATCAAATGGCGGAAGAAGAATCTGGACTACCTACAGTCAATTTGCATGCATCTCATTGTGCAGTCATGAACTTAGGGCACCAATTTTTTTATATTTACTTAATTTATGAAGGATTGAAAAATAAAATTAAGGGCTTTCTTTCCTCATATGATTACAGGTGATCCACCTAAACAAAAGAGAAGTCAAGGAAATGAGAAAAAGACAGAAGACGACAATATTACTCAAGGTTAGTGTGATTTTTCCTAAATCAATTATTTTCCTTAAGTGTTTTATGTTTTCATATGGTAACTCAAAGAGAACAATGGAGATAAATCCAACTTAGGTATCTGGTATAAATAAACAAAGAAACATTTTGAAAAGAAAATCCTCAATTTAGTCTTTTAAGGTTACATGTTTTATCAGATGTTACTTTCTGAAAATATTTAGTGACTACATTATTTCTTCAAAGATTTTTTTGTCATAATTTGTAGTTTTCAAAAGCTTTTCTCCACAATGATTGAATTAATTTCACATTTAGCCATTCTACCCCTACTATCATGTGTATATCAGCATGCATTGTTTTATGCCTTCTTGATGATTTTCCATTCTTTGTTGTGTAATAATATTGTCACATAACTAGTTCACAATTTTACACCATTATGGGAGTGAACATATTTTAGCTAGTTTCATTTTTGTCCATAATTCATGACTTGGAAATATGTTCATGATCAAATAAACAGGGCCATGAAAACGAAGAAAGCAATTGAGGGTTGGAGATGATGGTAAAATATTATTTGATGAAGAAGAGCTCAAAATGATCCTAGATTTTAAGAGAGGTGAGGACTATATTGAGGTTCTTTGTGGCGCTACAAACAAAAAATATGGAGATTATGTTGGGCGGCTAAAAATTAATAACGAAGGTCAATATTTCATCACTTGTGAGTGTTGCCCTGAGTGTCCCTTGGGTAAGTTTTCCACTTCAATTTCTCAATTTTTTTTGTTATACTTGTACAATAAAAAAATAATGGAACAGGAACTGCAGAATCTGTTGATCTTTTTTAGAGCCTTATTTTTGTTATTTAAAATAGGTTAAATAATAGTTTTATTTTGTAATTTCGAAAAAACAAATAAATAGAGACAATCCAGCTTTAGTAAGGTAGGATAATTGATTATTGCAACAACGTTCTTTTTCCAAGTAATTAACAACATCAACATACCTATAACTTAGATTTAAGACCACTTGTTATGAACAACTTTATGTCAGATTGTCATCCATGGACTCGGAGATGGAGAGATAAATGACCGATGTGATTAATGGTATGATATGAAAGAATGATAAAGAGAAATCAAGGTGTATGTACAATTTGAGTGTCCAAATATTGAGACTCTTGTATGTTAGCTAAGGGGCAAGCCAAACCGTATATATATTGAAAAGTGACTCACGCTAGCTTATATTGCATACAGTAAACTTGAATAATATAAGAAGCTATATTCTAGTTGAGAGATCTGATCAAATATCAATTCTAATTAATCATGTGAAAATTTTCATTTTTCAGAATAACATGCGATGATGATGAAGAGAGATCAAGTCTGAAAGCAAGCAGGGGCTGTTCTCGTTCTTCAACTTGCCAAGGCTGCTCAACTTGTTACTGTGAAGGGTGCATCAAGTGCCGCTTTGAGGATTGCAATTGCCAAGAATGCAGAGACTTTATGCTATATGCTAAACCTTAACTAGGCTCTGCAAAGTGCCATTTCTTAATTGACTCATTTGGCACCTACATGAAGACATGAAAACTATATGATGTTGCGGAGAAACTTTGGACCTCTTTATTACTGTTTAAGAAAGCTGTGACTTTTTTCTTTTCCTTTGGAGAACTTCTAGATGGTATCATCTTGGTCTTTCATATGATCAACTCAGAACTAGTTCTCTTTGAATAATATTGAGCTTGAAATGGTACTCAACTTAAAGTTTACTTTTTATACTACTGTGTTTTGGAGGTGGATTGACGCTTATGCCACTACTAGAAGATGCATGATCTACATCGGTCACAATCTATGTTCTACAACGGTGCATGACCGTTATTGATTATAATGATGTTGAAACTTAAAAATTTCAACATCAGTCCATAAGCGAACGTTGTAGTAAGCTGTTTTTTTTCTAAATCGAGGCTATACTAATGACTGATGTAGAAACCTTGGTTCTGCTCTTTGAAGGTGGATTTTCTACATCGTTTTTAAATTAAGCAACGATGTTGATCTTTTATTTTCTACATCGTTTTTAAATTAAGCAACGTTGTAGTAAGCTGCGCTTTTTACATCATTTTACAGAAAGCAATGATGTTGAATATGGAAACTTCTACATCAGTGGTGACATAGGCACTGATGTAGTAAGTTGCGCTTTCTACATCGTTTTCCATAAAGCAACGATGTTGAATATGGGAACTTCTACATCAGTGGTGACGTATGCACTGATGTAGTATGTTGCGCTTTCTACATCGTTTTATAGAAAGCAACGATGTTGAATATGAGAACTTCTACATCAGTGGTGACATAGGCACCGATGTAAAAACATATTTAACCTGCATAATAATTTAAGGTTAATTAAAATAAATAATTTATAATGAATAAATTATCTATAAATAAAACATACTGTTTATAGTGATAAATATGACTATAAATAATTGATATAAGATATTAAAAAAAGTTACTGTCTATAAATAATTGATAAAATATATAAAACAACATTTTACTTGATCAAGAGGTCTCAATTGGTTGAGAAAAGAGAAAAGAGATCTCAATTGGTTGTGTTTGTGCGTGAGCTGATGAAAGTATAAAGAAATAGAAGAGGATCCTTTTCTTCCTTGATGATCTTTCTGCTGGAATTGACTTGGACAGAGTAGGAATCCCATTTGGAATTGACCATACGGGTTTCAAAATAGTTTTGTTCTCGGGGTGTCCAGAGGTATCTTCAAGCAAATGAACACTGCAATGAATTATTTCACGTGAGTCTTTCTTCTAAGCATAACTCAACTTGTTTGTATAGAGATCACAAGAAGAGAAATTAGTAAAGCAAAGGTAACAAATAGAAAACAATCTCTCTTTTAACATCTCTAGATCTTTCCCTATGAATAGAAGCATTTTTTGCATGTTCTATTTAGTTGAAACTTGAAAGCATAATAATATTTTTTTCCCTTGTATTTATTTCATATGTACTTGAAGCTCAGAAACCACAGTGTTGTGTTGATGAATTGTTAAGAAGGAAGAAAGTATATAAACCATAATAGAATATTATCATTAACGAACCGGGCTTTGATCTTGTTTGCTTATCTCCCAGACTGCTACAACAAATTGACTTCTGTTATGTTTAATTATTCGATAGGGAGAAGTGAGGCATTTATTAGTTTTTCCAACCTGGCTTTTTTATGATTAATTAAACAAATGATAAAAAAAGGCTTTAACAGTTACTACAGGTTGCTTAACTGTGATTGATTTGATTTCACATCTGCTTACCTGAATGATAATAGAGGGCGCTTCCTTTTTCTGCACTAGTGTGCATCTTTCATCAGCTCACGCACAAGCACAACCAATTGAGATCTCTTTTCTCATTCGATTTTCCCTGCATTTCAAGCAAAAGAGCAAACAATACAGCAGTGCAATCCACTTCTCAATCAACTTTGTCTGCATTGATATACCACCCTAATCTTCCTAACAGTGTGTAGTATATAAACTATATACTACACACTTACATAGTATTTGACAAAAGCGGACACTATGTTATGTCTAGCTTTATCCACTAAACTAAAATATATATAAAACATTTTAATTGCATAGCTTTATCACCAAACACGCCTCTAACTAGATGACTCACATTTGATTTGGTCTGACTCATCATTGTTAACATTTCGTCCAAGAAGTCCCCCATGCCCTGCAAAAGGAAATTCATTGTATGATTAGGTCATCAAAGTTATTGGATCAAGAGCACTCCTCCCTATGGTGGAAACAAGATCCAATTCCACCCCCCCAACCAAACAGGATTCCATGAATTATTCCCTCTTTTTGAGTTCTTTAAGCAACATGCCCATGTAAATTTGTACACACAAATTGACTTGACTTATAAGAAAGCTTGTGTGTTTGTGGCAATCCCAATCAATAGAGCCAAGCATTTGTAGGACAAATCGGATTCTTATTAATCCCTAAGAAGATGCCTCTTTTCACATGAACTAGGGAGAAAAAAAAAACATGGACAGTGTAGAAAACAGAAACATGACAAGACTGCATGACAAAAATGGTAGAATAAATTAAACAAGATTTTGTAAATAGCAAAAGAATTAGAGATAAAGAAGTGCCACAGTGGTGCAGTATCCATTCTAATCCCATGGCAATTCAATGAAAATGGTAGAATAAATTAAATAACGAGTTAACACTTAAATGCGAGCCTTGTCCAGAAATAACAATTTCAGTGATGGAATTGTTGATTACATGATCAGAAGTAATGGAATTATTAACCAAAAACTGCAGTCACACCTTTTTTAATTTATCTTCCTTGTCAAGTGTCTCTCTGCGCTTGTCGTTATCACCTCCCTACAAAGAAAAAATCCAAGTGAGGCTCACATCAAGTATTAGTACAACAAATTTAATATGTAAAACTAAACTAGACTTAATAAAGCAGTCATCATTGAAGAAATGCAAGAAGTATATGATGGCTTTATCATGACTTTTTTGGTTTGCTGTTTTTCTGAACTTGAAATATGGTAATATATATCTGTTAATTTGAGTAGATATTTCAGTAATGTAGGTGGTGTTTGCAAAAGGAAGTATAGGCAAATTGTTCATAAAAAGTGGAAGCATATTACCATGCCACGTCCAAAACTGATAAATCTTAAACGAATATAACATAACATAGTCCATTTCTAAAACTAGACTAGTCCATTTCCAAATGTAGCTATGCTCATTATTACGAATATAACATAACATAGTAATACAGATGTGAATAGTATTTTAGTTTTGCTTTTGCAGGATTTACCAGGCTTCATGGAATCCCTTGTGAAGCAAATGTCTGTAAATCTTAAACGCATTCACAACTTAGGGATAAAAAATGTAGCAGTTGGGTTATTACAGCCAATTGGGTGTTTGCCTGTGTTAAATGTGATATCTTTCCGTACGAACTGCATTGGCCTTTTGAACGTGATCTCCAAAGATCACAACAAAATGTTGCTCAAAGCTGTGCAAGAACTCAACAAGGAAGCAGCAGACAAATCAGTTTTCATGACACTGGACCTCTACAACTCCTTCCTCTCTGCAATTGAAACTATGCAGAAAAAGCGTGCAGGTTAGTTCTCATTGTGCTTTAAATAGAATTTCAACACGCTACAGATAAAATTGTAGAGGATAGCATTTAATATTTATTTTTTGAAGAATTATTTTTATGGAAAATGCTAATCAGGATTCTTAGAACATTAATTAAGAAAATTGAACTAGAAATATTTTTATTGAAAAATAAAAATATATATTATTTATAATCTTTTTTGTCTTGTCTTAATATTTTCATATTAAATATTTTTTTGATTTGGTTTCTTAATCAATACTGTTATGACACATTTGTTAGCAATATCTTTTTTTATATATCTAAATCATGTCAGCAAGAGAAATGCTAACAAGACATTATTATATGACATATGCTTTAAAACAGAATCTATATTATTGGGTTATGTGGGAAATGCTAACAAAGATTAGACCTACGTAATTAATTAATAAGACTAACAGTGTGTTGAAATGAATGCGTCAAATAATAATAAAATCTCAATGATGCTAACTTTCAACAATATATGCATACAATAATTTGTTATTTTGAACTTTTCTAGTTATTATATATGCAATCTTTTTTTTTCTTCTTCTTCCCGTTACTCTAGCTAGTCATCATAGATAGCATTAGTTGATTTTGTGCAAGCAATTACTTTCTTTTTCTTAAAAAAAAATTATAATAGAATAATGGAAATATCAGAAACTATGACTATAGATAGTTTCAAAGTTAAGCACTGAGTATCTAATTGCATAATTATAAGAAAACCTCTAGATGATGACAGTTTTTTTTTCTTTCTACATTATGCAGAAAAGTCTACACTGATGAATCCGTTGCAACCATGCTGTGAGGGAAACAATTTGGAAGATTCATGTGGAAGTGTGGATGACGAAGGATCAAAGAAATACAGTTTATGTGAGA
Organism: Glycine max; assembly: GCF_000004515.6. Taxonomy (NCBI): domain Eukaryota; kingdom Viridiplantae; phylum Streptophyta; class Magnoliopsida; order Fabales; family Fabaceae; genus Glycine; species Glycine max. Next base: position 42,157,911 of record NC_038242.2, read on the forward strand.
ACCCGAAACTTTCTTTCTTTTGGGACACACTTCACCCTTCTCAAAATGGTTGGTTTGCAGTCTACACCCAATAGCAATCATATACTATCATAATTCACAAGCGGTTGAGAAGATGCAATTTCTTGCCTGCTTAAAGATTGTAGACTTCCCAGATTCTCCAGCACCTAAACAACAGAGATATTAACACACAAATAAGTTCAGAAAATAAATAACAAAAGCTAGTATTTGCACGGTATATTAAGAGATTGTGGCACACACATATGATTGCTTCAAACTTTGGGGAGTACAACCACATTACGTATTAATGCTAATTGCTAAACTCCAAATAATTCTACAGATTGCTATATAAAATAAGGAAAGTCACACCTAGTAATAAAAGTTTCTGAATATTCTTTTCAGCCTTTGTTTCTAACTTGATTCTTCTTTCAATTTCTGCATCCTGCAAATGCACGCCACATTCATCAAATTAAAGCTTATTTAACAGTATTATTTCTAATTTAATAAGTGCCAAATTTATAAAGGACAAAAGACCTGAGCATTTTCTTCAGCATCAGCTTCACGAAAACGACGACTTCGGCTGCAGACTAAGCCCATGTTATCTGTTACAAAGAAGATGCATTGATCAAGCTCCACCAGAAACCGTTGTTTCAATTTTCAATACTCTCCTTTATTGCATACTTGCATTATGCAGCATTTATCGTAGCTTATTTAGACTTGTGGAAGTAGCTTATTATGACATTTCTATAAAAACTCTATTTATTAGTTCAATAAACTTCCTGGTAAAACTTAACAAATTATGTTCTTTTTAAATTAGTTTTAACTAATTAACGACATAAGTTCTTTTTAACTAATTATACTAGTCTTCACAATCAAGCTTATAAACAAATGCTCATTTGACAAGAGCTTATTGAATCCATTGCTTAATTAAGGTGTTTACTCAAAAACACACCCTCTATGGACTTGAGTTCACCTAACAAGAAGACATGAGCAGAGCAAACAAACACAAGTAGGCTCTCCCACCTCAAAGGAATATCTCAAGTCAACCACAAGCTAATACTTCATGCAACTTGCAATAATATATGCAAATAATAGATTATCAATCCACAGAATAAATAAATAAATAAGAAAGACTCAAGGGCACAGCTGGATAGCAAGAGTATCTTGAAACAAACTATGAATTGACGCTTTAGCCAGAACAGTTCCCGGCCCACACCTCAGATCTGCATTTATGATTATTCTGAGCAAGTTATTCAACCAAAATGCTACATTTAACAGACATTGGAATATTCTACTCCCTGCATATGGGAAACGATGTGATGATCACCTACAACTTGGATTTATTTATTATTATTATTTTTTGGTTACAAACCTACAACTACTTGAATTTTATCAAATGGATAAACCCCATTATCAGATACAAAGAGTGAAGTTAAGGATAATTAAGATGCCCATGAGTGTTAAAAAAGAATTACAATTTCGGGCATGGAGCAGAATCAATGAATCATCAAGTTATCAATTCATTTATAGGGGCAAGAATGGTCCTTTTTTTTCTATTTTACTTTTGAGGGTAATTATTTGATGCTTTGAATGCTGATTCTCTCTACACGAAGTATGAAAGCTTAGCAGTTGAAGTACCATGAAAAGCAAGAGCATGCAGGGTACAACCACCTTATCATCAAAGTTTACAGCAGAAAGAGAATATAGTCGAAAATGGTACCCAAAAAAATCTACTGTTAAAAAACTATACAAAAAGTGAAGACAAAAAGGAGAATATCTTCGCATCTCGATCTACATATGCAACACCAAACTCAGAGATCTCCCGAGCCAAAATCCACCCTCCATAAATAATCAACAACAAAAAAAAAGAGAAGGATCTTTTGGGAGGTAGAGAGAGAGAGAGAGAGATTGGGAATGCAACAGAAGAAAGAGTTCTTACCTGAAAAGAAGCAAAAGGGTCTCTTTTGCAGAGAAAGAGATTAATGAATGAATTAAGAGCGCCGAAAGCTGTGAGGGAGGGTTCTTGGTTGGTTGTTCCTGCACCCTTTGGTCGGGTCAAAGTTGAGTTTAGAAAGGACACAAGAAGGCAGCAGCAACAGCAACAAAAGGCACAGCAATGGCACTTTTTTTATGTCTTCTTGGGAAAATACACTCATTGACCCCTCTTTCTCTCTCCGCCTGCCACTTTCAACTCCAAAATCTTAACGCAGACCAAGCACCACTATTTAAAATTTTGATAAAAAAAACATAAAACAACTTATCCAAAATGGTATTAATTAAGCTATCAAATTTAAACAAACTAAAAGCATTAACTAAGAAATTCTACATACAACAATAGAAATAAAAGGCATGTTAAGAAATGCAAGAAGTATAAATACACCCAATATTGAGAAGGACAATCGTCAAATTTTAATGATGGAAATGGAAATTAAGCCAACTGAGAATTTCTTCTATGACTAACGATGGAATAATCACAAGAGTTCTCAAATTCACGGTTAAATTTCAAAAGTGCACAACATAAAAGTAGTACAAAAACAATAAAAAATAAAGATCCAAAGCAATGAGTGAGAACTCATAGCAGAAAGGTCAAGCTAAACTTTACCGGATTATCATTGATTCAACAATACTCCAGAATATTCCTATAAATGTAAGAGACTTTACATCTATGATCATATGCACAATTACAATTTCATAATGAGCCAGTTATAAGTGACAAATAAAAAATCTTCTGCTTGACTACTGATAATGTTAACATTTTCAGAACCAGACAAAATCAGAACACTAGAAATAAACAAAGAACAATCACCTTATTCTCAGGCTCTTTTTGTTCAGCTTCATTAGTAGGATTTTCCTTGTTTCCATCTGCAGCAACATCATCCTCACCTGAAGGGTTTTGCTTTTCATCACCAAAACTCTTAGCAGTTTCATTCACTTTAGCAGTGGCCCCAAGTAAAATTGAAGAGAGAAAAGAAATACACAACAATAAAATTTCATGAAAATAGTATAAAACAGAATACATGTGCAGACTAGAGGTGGAAATCAACATGTTTTTAACAAATATCTATTGTTATTGACACATAAAAGTCATTACAGCAGGTAAATTGTTTCTAACACTTAATCAAATACATGACAAACACGAAAGCGGTTGTTTGCATGTTAACTACAGCTTTGTACATTGGATGCTTCTAAGTTTTACAAAATATTCTGCCCATTTTTTTCGTAATGTTGTCATGATGTTGATGTCTAGCGGCGTGCCATCATTGAACCACTACACAATATAAAATACAAGTAATTAGTTACGTAGTGCTAAAAATTGAAGACAAAAAATGAAGACAAAATTTTCCCGTGTCCAATTAGTCTTCAACTGCCCGACGATTATGTTCCACATCCAGTGCATGACATAATAGCCACACTCATAGGTTCCGCTTTGAACGTGACTCTACATTGAATGGAAAAAATCATTCAACGTTACAATTAACATGTTTTCCAAATGGAAATCAATTGTATCCAAAATCAAAATGTACGACTAACCTTCACTTCAATCCACCGCAGTGTACTGTGACCAAATTTCCCCTCACTCTTTGTTTCCAAAGTCTTAAATGCACTGAAAATAAACATTAAAATTGTTAGCTAATGTGGGCAACACTACTACAGTACCGCGGGTTCTATAACCAAAATTCTACAACTTAAAATGAGTTACTTAACATGTTAATTACAACTTTTATATGAACATCTACCCTTCCACGCAAAGAACAAAACCAGACGACAGTATTTTTTTTAGGACACAAAACAATGAGATGCCAATGTCCCCTACATTTGCGTGTACAGCAGTGATGTATCAATAACATAAACATGTTCTAACATATAACACAACATAGTCAACTTACTGATTCAAATAAGCGCCTAGATAGACATCTCGGTTTGATTCCTTAAGCCATTTTTCAATGTATTCTTGACATTGTCCACGTTTATCGTTTGCATTCAGTATAGCTTGCGGCTCAAGGAATCCATACACCGATCCTACACCATCTCTTTGACTCAATTGGTCCATATACCTATTTTCAACAGTTGAAAAATTCAGTTAACATCATGTATGTAACGCAACAGACATACATTATTAGTCAATGACATCAAATATATTTACATGGTCCACAATTGTAGTATAGCTATGTTCAAACACTGTACGCCTGATATTATTTCATTCACATCAGCACACGTTACGAACAATGATGCAGTTGCATTTGGAATTCCAAATTTAGTAACATCCCACACTAACTCTACAGGCTTCTCATAAATGTCAACTAGGCTCTTAATCAACTCGCGCAAGGGGTCATCTATAACAACATCGTTGACCGCTTCAACAACTTCAGTGTCTTTAGTTGGACTACTGCCCTCATGCTAAATATTTAAGGAAACCAACAATTAAAGTAATGTTAGGAAGTATGTTATGATATAGGTACGTATGTATAGAATTGGGAAACATAAAAAGTAAAATACCTCAATAAAGATTTTTTTAACAAGTGGTGTTGGCCATGCAATGAATGTGTGAAGGGCCTCCCTGACACACTTAAACTCTGATGTTGGGAATGGGACCTCAGCGTCACCATCAATAACTTGCTCAACACTAACCCTTACGACATTGTCAGCATAAGCCACATTGTGTATGGTCGAGCCTCCATCATATGTTTTTCCTAAGGCCACCAACTCAATTGAATCTTGGCGTTGCACATACAACCCCATAGGGGGTTTGACAAGAGCAACATCATTAGGCAGACATGGGTTGCGAACACTCTTCGCATTGCTCCCTTTTGTGCTCACTCGTGCTCCTAACCCATGTATATCTGGCTGAATATGTGTTGGGATCAACGATCCCCTCTGCGACATCTCAAGTATGATTTGTTCCTTCAACTCATCTTTCAATACCTGTATTTCATTTTTTCACTGTTCCTGTAGGCCTCCAATTATTTCAGCCATTTGTACTTGGCTGATCGACCCTGATGAACAAATGGAGCCATGTGCTGCCCTTCCAAAGTATTGACTTATTGTGACCCCAAACCCCGCTGCCCGAACACAGCCTCCATGATCCGGTCGCCCGATGGCAGTGTTCAATATGTCTTCACGACCATGGGGGACAAAGGTACCCTGTCTCGTTTGTTCTTCCAATGAGGCCTACATCAAACACATTATAAATGTACAATTAACTTACAATCTGAACAACCAAGTCATAAAATTATCAAAAACAAACAATTATTTCAAATTTCAGTAAATTGTATTAGAAATGGAATAAGCAACTCACAATTTTATCAGATATTTCTTGTGCCGACTTTGATGTCATCTGTCCATATTGCTTAGTGCGTGCCAACACCCACTTGACATGTCTTTGAATGGGAGATGGGGGATCCCTAGAGTTTGGTGTATTCTCAGTTGTCATTGTGTCATGTTGTCTTTTGTTCATCTTCTCCTCCATCATCTTCTTTTCAAGCAAATCATACCCCCCACGAGAAAGTACATGGGGGCAGTCATTGTATTTTTGGATCTCTTGCATCTTCTTCCTGATTCCCTGTGATGTAGCAATTTATTTAATAATCATCAAAGATTAAGTTGGCTTTATATTCACCAATTTATTTTTGAAACATTGAATGATATTGACCTCTAACCTGCCAGTTAGGAGTTTTGCGGCTTGCAGCAAATTGCTCCCAAGTTTCTTTATCTACGTCATATTTGACCGGAGGATCATGTTCATGCTGACCTTCGGAGTTACCATACACAAATCTAGTCGTCAGGTTACATTTAAATTGCCTCCATCTACTGGCCACGGTGGACATGACCTTTTTCTTTGCATTTAATGCTTCTGGGATATCAAATTTTGCCTACATTACAAAGGGTTTTGTAAATGTTTGAAAATTTGCATAGCTTTCAATTTTAAGAGCAAATAAACCAACATGTACTCAATATTAAAATCACTTACCAAAATGTCATTCCATACTAGGTCCTTTAGCGTGTCTGGAACATCTTTCCAGCTATTATGTACAATGGGAATTTTCTCTCTGGCCACGACCCCAAGATAACTGTGGAATTTCTCTTTGAATGGACCCAATCCTCGGCTAGTTGCGGCATCCACGTAAACAATTGGTTTCGGCTGATCCAATGCTCGTACAGTCAACCTCCGTAGCTGTGTTGATTTTCTAGTATTCCTAGACTTCGTTGGTGACTGAATATTTGACTGCAGAGGGGACGCTGGTGGGGTTGCCATGAACCTGTCAAAGAAAAAGAAGTATGTTATAAACAACAACGTACTAATTTTATAAACTAACTTAAAAGGAAATATATCAACATTAATATCTACAAAACACAAAAGGCATAAGGCTATTACATGTCATTGATAAGAATTAGTTACATAACAATGTTCTCCCATAGTCCTTCATCATGATCATTACGATTTGCGTGTACATCGTCAACGTAGTGTGAATCATTCATATTAGGCATAGCTATCGAAAAAGGTGGTGTCTCACAAATATCAAGCATCGTTGGATCATGTGCGTCATTTAAACCACTAGGTCTTCCCTGTAGAACCACTGAATATGTTGAATCGCAAGGGTCTTTGACATAAAATATTTGTCTTGCTTGTTGTGCCATAATATTTCATCTTGCTGGACACCGGCACGGGCATTGATCCACTTACACTTAAACACAGGCACTCTAAAATCAGTATAGTCAAGCTCCCAGATTTGTTCAATGACTCCAAAGTAATGCATGGATGCGCGAATAGGATTGTTGTCTGATGCACTGCAAAAGTGATCCGAATCAGCATCAACAGTCACCCCACTATTTTGCATTGAGCTTTTCTCATCTTGGGACTTAGTATAGAATGAATAATTGTTGATGTGATACCCTTGCCACGTCGGAACATTTAGATTTGGCCCAAGAGCTAACAATCGTAATGTTTTGGAAGTAGCCTCATCAGCCAATATTGTGTGTCTAAACCACTTCATGAAAGTTCTGTTGTGCTCTTGCAAAACCCTCATCATGTTGAATTTTGGGTTAAGTGTGGCGACTTCTTTTTTGTGGGCATCTATGTATGGAACTACCTCTGCTGTATTATTCAATATATATAGATGTGCTTGTGAGATCTCGTGGCGAGTCATTGTCACAACATTGTAGCCTCGTGTACCCTTGCCAACTGGTGTCGTCACATGATGAGGTTCAGGTACCCCGACAGATTTAGCAGCTTCAATGTACTGCGAGCAATACTCAATACATTCTTCAACAACATACCTTTCAACAATCGAAGCTTCTGGTCGGTGTTGATTCTTGGTATACCCCTTTAACACCTTCATGTACCGTTCAATTGGATACATCCACCGTAAAAATACAGGACCACACAACCGGATCTCCCTAACTAGATGAACAATTAAGTGAACCATTATGTCAAAAAATGATGGAGGAAAGTACATCTCCATCTGACAAAGGACAATGGCAGCCTCATTCCCCAATTCATCCAATCTTGCAGGGTCAATGACTTTGCTACATATAGCATTAAAAACAAAGCATAGATGAGTTATGGCAACCCGAACTTTGTCAGGCAAGATTCCCCGAATTGCTACAGGCAGTAGTTGTTGCATTAATACATGGCAATCATGAGATTTCAAGCCAACCAATTTAAGATCTTTAATGGATACAAGGTTGTTGATATTTGAAGAGTATCCTTCAGGGACTTTGACATTCCGCAAACAATGACAAAAACTCCTTTTTTCCTTTGTTGACATTGTGTGACATGCTGGGGGTAGATACGTTCGTGAACCTTTTGATATTGGATGTAACTGCTCCCGTATACCCATGTCAACCAAGTCTTGACGACATTCAAACCATCCTTTGTCTTGCCTTTAATGTTAAGAAGGGTGCCAATTAAACTATCACAGACATTTTTCTCCACATGCATGACGTCTATACAATGTCTAACATCAAGATCAGACATTTTTCTCCCGTATACTCAGTCTAGATGTTTGTCTCACTACTGGTTTTCTTTTGTGTCTTCCCAAAGATAGTTATGATGTCGTTCACACGATCATGTACTTCTTTACCATTTAACGGTTTTGGCACACTTTCATTTTCTTGAGATCCATTGAAAGCTTTCTTTAATCGTCGATATGGACGAAACTGGTTCAGAAATCTTCGATGCCTTGTGTATATTGTTTTCTTTCCATGTTTTAGTTGGACGAAACTTGTATTTTTCTCACAAATAGGACATGTGTGATGGCCTTTCACACTGTAACCACTTAAATTTCCATATGCTGGAAAGTCATTTATGGTACAAAAAACCATTGCACGCAACCTAAAGGTCTCCTGCAAATTCTCATCCCAAACATCTACCCCGTGTTCCCACATTGTCCGTAGGTCTTCAATCAACGGAGTTAGATACACGTTAATATCATTACCGGGCTGTCTTCAGGAAGCAACTTTTTCAATAACACTAGCAATTCAGTAAAGCTCTTGTCACTCCAGCCAAATCGTGCCTTCAAGTTGACCAAAGCTAAGACTGCAGACAACCTTGTGAATGTTGTGCACCCAGAATACAAAGGAGTCTTTGAATCATTCTCTATTTTGTCATACAAAGGAGCATGTGCTTGCCGAAAACCATCCTGCCCTAGGTCGCGAATCATTTCTTCTATACGACAACCCATATCTACATCGATTGCCTCAGTGTGAGACAATGTTGGATTGTCTGGCAATTCCCCATGCCATATCCAGTTTGTGTAATTTGGAATCATCCCGTGACATATTAGATGTGATCTTATTTCACTTAGCGTCTGGTGTCTACCATTTGCACATTTTACACATGGACAAAAATATTTGCCGCGCAAGGAGGGGGCATGCATTTCAGTAAATTGGAGAAACTGTTCCACCCCAGTCCCATACTCAGTAGTGATGCGTGATGCTCTCATCCAACTTCGATCCATGTTGTCCGTTTGCTGCACAACCTTATGAAGTTATGTAACATGCATGCGACATCTCACTTTTCTAAGTAAAGTTGTGGCCCTATCCCATTCAGGAAGTAATTTTTTTTATAGTAGATTGAATACTACAAGTTAATTGTCTTTTCTAAATTTGACAAAATTTCGGCAGCATTTCGCCTAAGTCCCCAAGTACACAAGATGAAAGCGGTGATGTATTGTTATCCAACACATTCAAGTATGCACTCGGAGAACAAAGGGAAATGAAGTATACCGAAATGTTGACAAATTTAAGAAAAGAAAATTAACCTATACGCAATAATCTACTATAAAAAAAGATTCTTCCCAAACTGTCCAAACGGACAATTCAAGATTCAATACACCGATTAATACAAACTATCCGTATTAATCGATGTATAGAATCTCAAACGGGAAATTAAGGTTCACTCACAATGCTCATGATTTAGTTATATAATACATCACGTCATATACAAAGGAGCATTCAATTATCATTGTTGTGAGTCAAAGAAATACAAACCTAAAAAATATGGTTAATAACAGCTACAACTGTGACGACAGTAATGGCAAGGCAAAGACAGCAGTGTAGATTCAACTCCTCAGTACGTGGGAAAATTCATTGGTTCTAGGTCATTTTTCAGAAGCAACTACCTACAAACAAAAAACACATAATATCCAATATATCAGAGCTTATTTCTACATCTCAAGCACAAGGTATGAAGAATCGTGTAATTAAGGATGTAAATAGCAACTATAACTGACTGACATAAAAGTTACAAATAAATTTGTATACTAAACTCCAACAAAATGTAATTAATAAAAAAGAAGGTTGGTTAAACTTTCTTCTACCAATACCATTTTGAATATGTATAAGAGTCTGAAACTAACAACTGTTAGAACAAAAATCAATTGTTCAGAATTTTCGTAATACAAATCCTACATAATTGACCGGCCTTTTACAAATATTAATGCTAACCTCGTCAGGAAGTACTCAACAAAAGAAAAAGGGTGCATAAGCATAAAGAATGCTTTATTGTAAATGATACATCATGCATGAAACTGTCTGCGGTTTTCATTTAGCTATTATGAAAAATTTGAGTTATTAAGTAGGCTATATATTAGGTCAAAGCTAAGGATCATTGTTTAAGTATGAGCAATATCAGTCATAAAGTACCGGTATTTCTAAGGAGTATCAAGCTAACTGCATGCAGTTTCTGACATTCAAAGGCATAGTTGGATCATTTAGATCCAGCCAGATACATACTTAGCTTTCCAGTGAGCACATTCTTTATTCTCTAGTAGTTCAAGAAGTCCTTCCAGTATCTGCATATTTAATTTAAAGTAAATAATTAAAATATTGAATCAAACGATAAAAGGAAATAATTAAGAAAAAAAAGTGTAGTGAGTTTCAATAAAGGAAACAGTCCAAACTTCATATGTTGAAAATAAAGGATTTCTAATATATACTGCCATAGTTTTCTGTCTAGGCTTTTAACTGTTTAGTGCAAGTTTGGGCTCAACAGTGCATATTGGAATGCAAGAAGAGCTCATACCTGTGAATTAACCTCATATATTCTCAATTAAAAACATTTATAGAAGAATAAAACATTTAAAATTAGTACCTCCAATCTTTCACAGCTGCAGCAGTGAGCTGTATATTATCATATTCATGACATGGACGATAATTTTACCAAAAAAGGGGTGGCACCAGCTATATCTGATCAAACCAGTAGAATTTATAGGAACCTGAAATTAAAATAAATACTCATTAGTGTTAATATCACCATCCTGAAATTAAAACTAGTGGTGTTGGTAACTTAGATACCAAGTCAACCAGAGGGTAAGGTAGCCACCTACTCATCCCAAAAGGATATTGATATAGGAACCTGAAATTAAAATAAATACTCATTAGTGTTAATACAAGATGAATCTCTTGTTCCTGCTGCAGTAATATGACCTGTCTCTTATTCTTGCAGCTTAATTGGTATCAAAATGGCTCCAAGTTAAGTGGGATTGTCTCTAGAGTGATTAGTAAGGGTGTGTTTATGAGTTTATCCTTGTAATTTATTTAGTATGTTAAGATTACAATTCACTTTAAATTAAATTAAGGTTGGACACACCATTGCTTGCTTTGATGACAAACATACTTTAGAGGAGCCTTATCCAATTGGTATGATGTGCACATATTTATCGTTAATATGTATCTTCTTTATGTAGAGGCATGTTGAATGTTACATATATTGTTCTATTATTGTGAATCATGTTCATAGACACCATTGATCTCAAAATCCTTAATGATTTTGCCTATGTTTTTTGTTGGTCTCTATTTACCTCAGTACTTCCAGTGATAGAGCTACCTTACATTTTATCTACTCTCTTAGCTTGGACTTTCACTGGTCTTCTCTACATATGCCCAGACAAACCTCCTAAGGTAGAAAAAACAGAAATTTAAATGCTGAAAATGAATTAAAGTAAGCTATTTCTGATTATATAGTCAAGGCTATTGTATAGGTCCTATAGAATATTGTTTTCTTTCAACTATTTCAGCAAGAAAAGAATTGCTGCTGAATGCAATGATCTCTCACAATCTCCCATGTTTAGTTTTTAGTTCCCCGGTTAAAATTAATTTTTGGGATGTATCAAACATTTACAGCACAGAATTGATGCGCACTAGCCACTAATTTATGTAATTGGACTTAAGAATACAATTCATGCGCACTAGCCACTAATAACACATGGTCCATGAGCCATCGAGAAGGTGAAACTCAAATATTATCACATCTTTATATGAAAAGTAACTTAGGAATGGATAGGTAGACTTGTCAAACAATCTCTCTTTTTTCTCCTTTTTTTATTTACATTTCTTTTCTTGTTGTTGAGTTTAATCATTTGGTTCGGTTGTAGATTCTCCCCTTTAGAATTGGGTTTAGAACTTATAAGAAGACAGAAATAAAAATATAAATATAAATTGCACTGTGTTTCTGATCAGTTCAAGAAAAAAGACAAAACTTAAAGTAAATAATTGAGATATTTAATCAAACGATAAAAGGAAATAATTAAGAAAAAAAAGTGTAGTGAGTTTCAATAAAGGAAACAGTCCAAACTTCATATGTTGAAAATAAAGGATTTCAAATATATACTGCCATAGTTTTCTGTCTAGGCTTTTAACTGTTTAGTGCAAGTTTGGGCTCAACAGTGCATATTGGAATGCAAGAAGAGTTCATACCTGTCAATTAACCTCATATATTCTCAATTAAAAACAGTTATAAAAGAATAAAACATTTAAAATTAGTACCTCCAATCTTTCACAGCTGCAGCAATGAGCTATATATTATCATATTCATGAGATGGGCGATAATTTTATCAAAAAAGGGGTGGCACCAGCTATATCTGATCAAACCAGCAGCATTTATAGGAACCTGAAATTAAAATAAATACTCATTAGTGTTAATATCACCATCCTGAAATTAAAACTAGTGGTGCTGGTAACTTAGATACCAAGTCAACCAGAGGGTAAGGTAGCCACCTACTCAAGCCAAAAGGATATTGATAATTGACCATTCCCAATTCCACATATTATATTTGTTTTAAAAATTTCCCAACCTTGAAGACAAAACTCACCCTTTTCTGATAATTGCGTCTTTTCCATGACTTAAAGACAAAACTCACCTCAATTTCCAGGTAGATTCAGACACCCTTCTCTGCTCTACCAAAGGTAGATTCATACAATATAGTTAGTGATAATTGTTACATTGTAACAAACTAATTAGTTATGCCTATCAATACCCCCTAGCCTTTCTTAAAAGATCCACCTGATCAGCACTTCCATGTCACCCTATGTTAGTAAATGAGTTTATGCATCACATGTTAATTGCATTTAGTATGAATAGGAATTAGTAATTAAAAAGTAAGTGTAAAACTCACTCTTTTTTTTATTATCAAGTTATTTGTGTGAAATATTATCCTGTTTTGTCGATAATTAATTTTTATTGGAAAATTTAACTGATCATTCTTAATGAAATCTTTCATCTCAACCTAAAAATGGTTCCCACATAATCTATTAAGTATTAACAGTCTATATATGAAGTACAACACAATTAATTTTACTAAAGCAATCCCATGTATCTCTTTCACTCTCTTTTCTCTACATTCAACGTGATAAATAAGATCCAAGAAAATCTACTAAAACAAAAGGGGCATGAAAAATGTACATTTTACATGGTTCCAATATTTTCATTTATATTCAAGATAACCCTTTGATATCAAGGCTAGAAGGAATTGGCACCTGAAGTTTAATTATTAAATCTTCAAATTGTGAAAACAATAAAATAAAAGATGGATATAGAATTTTGTTCAAGTGCACAGTCACTCATTCCACAATTGTATATATATCCCATCCGTAGCTGTTCTGCAACTAAGTTGAGTCTTGTATTCCAAAGATGGATATAGAATTTTGTTCAAATTGGGAAGGCTTTACTTATTTCAGAATCAGTATAAACCACTAACTTAAACTCAGATTTATAGTGCCAAGTCACCTAAGAATTTATTTATTCGAACACAAATTATAAAGTTTGTCATGTTTTACAGTAGACATTTGGTTAGGTTCAATATAAGAGTTTAAAATCCATGAAGGCTATACCAATTTCATGCTCATCTAGGCTAATGTGGAAACCACACCATTTTAGCAAACTCACAATAGTTGCTTTCAATAGGACCCGTATATACACATTATTTATTTTTATTTTTCTCAATACAAACAACTCTACGCAATAAATCTTTGCATGGAGCAACTCTTGTTTGTTGCTTCCAATGGATCTCACTAAAATGTTTTTAACACATCTACAAATTATAATAATAATTTCAGACTTTTATTTTTTTATTTTTTATTGAGTAGCAATGTTGCTTTGCCTCAGCAGCAACATTTCCAGCACTACTATAGTGGGAGTTGCTATGCTTGCACGGTGCTAGCTTTGACAAATTGCTTCCTTGGTGCCCTGGTGTGGATGTTCTAATCTAGGGTATGACTTGCTCCCAAACTAAGAATAACACCATATTTGATTTTAAACCACCTGTCAAATCTCAATTTCCAGGTAGATTCAGACACCCTTTTCTGCTCTACCAAAGGTTGTACTGTGTGTGTTTTAGTTTAAATACATGTTAGAGTCACGCCCATAATTATAGAGTCTAGTTTGGCCTTTTGTTATATATATTTTCATTATTAATTTCTCTAATACTAACAACCATCATTGTGTCATCTTAGTCCAGGTATATGTGCTTAAATATTCTCCATCATGTCATATATATATATATATAACGGTCCACATGCAACACAAAATCATCATATGTAGCATAAAATTAACATGCTATGAGTTAACTTCTTTCCCTGAAGGCAGTGATGGAACAAATCTGTCACTTTGGTCAGCTTACCATGATACCATTACCTACATTTTGATTAAATACATTATTTGCTATGTAAAGTTGGGAATTTTGATTAACCATGCAAAATGGAACAAATTCAAGCATTAACTGCATGGATCATATACAGGAGAAGTAACTGCATGGATTCCATCGTGTGAGGAAAACATATACACTAGTTTGTTGGAAGAAGAAGAAGATTTTATTTCATTTGGCACACCAAATACAAGAGTATGATCCCCTATTTATACTAAAATAGAGTGACCACTCACATAATTTGCTTATTCAAGAATACTAAATGCTCACATAATTGCTTAGTCAAGACTTTGTAACTCACAACCTTACAACTTTCATCTTCCACAATTTAAGGCTCATAAAACTTATTATTATTATTATTCTAATTAATATCTAACATCCTCCCTTAATTGGAAAATTCTTCTGCACACCAAGTCTTGCTCGCAATCTTTGAAAATCTTCAAATTTGAGAGGCTTGGTGAAAATATCCGCAACTTGATCTTGAGTTTTCACATGAGTCAATTCTACTTCTTTCTTGGTAATGCACTCTCTAATGAAATGATACCTTGTATCTATATGCTTACTTCGTTCATGGAACACCGGATTCTTGGCAAGCTCTTGTGCAGATCTATTATCAACATAGATCTTTGTGCTTTCCTTTTGCAACAACTGAAGTTCCTCCAACAATCTTCTTAGCCAAATGGCATGACATGTCCAAGAAGTTGCAGCTACATACTCGGCTTCACAAGTAGAAAGTGTCACAATGCCTTGCTTCTTAGAACTCCATGTAAAAACACAATCACCCATAAAAAATACAAATCCAGTAGTACTTTTTCTATCATCAACATCTCCGGCAAAATCACTATCACAAAATCCCACAAGCTTATAGTTATTGGAGGGAGAATAAAACAATCCAAAATCAATTGTACCTTTCAAGTAACGAAGAATTCTTTTTGCGGCTTTTAGATTAGGAGAGGTAGGAGCCTCCATAAAGCGACACACAACTCCCACCGCATATAGAATATCGGGCCTTGTATTGGTTAGATACCTTAAACTCCCCACAAGACTCTTGAAGATCGTGGAGTCTACCTTCTCTCCTTCATCAAACTTTGATAACTTCAAGCCACCTTCCATAGGTGTGTTCACAGGATTGCAATCAAGCATATTAAATTTCTTCAACACTTCTTTTGTGTACCTTTCTTGTGAGACAAAGATACACCATTCTTTGTTTGCTTCACTTCCATTCCCAAGTAATATGACATGAGTCCCATATCTGTCATATCAAATTCACGAGACATGGACTCCTTGAAGTCTTCAAACAAATTTGGGTTATTGCCGGTAAAGATAAGGTCATCCACATAAAGACAAATAAATAAGACATCACCATTATTAAAAGTTTTAACATAAAGAGCATACTCATTTTGACAACGAACAAACCCATTGTCTTGGAAGTACTTGTCAATGCGAGTATTCCATGCCCTCGGTGCTTGCTTTAGACCATACAACGCCTTGTTCAATTTCAAGACTTTTCTTTCTTGACCTTCGATGACAAAACCCATTGGTTGTTCAACATAGACATCTTCTTCAAGATAGCCATTTAGAAATGCCGATTTTACATCAAGCTGAAAAATTCTCCACTTCATTTGAGCTGCCAAGGAAATAAGAAGACGAATGGTTTCCATGCGGGCAACCGGTGCAAACACTTCATCATAATCAACTCCATATTGTTGCTTATAACCTTTAGCTACAAGTCTTGCTTTGTGTCTCTCAACCTCTCCTTTTGCATTCTTCTTGATTTTGAACACCCATTTGACTCCAATTGCTTCATGACCTTTGGGAAGGCTTGATAACTCCCATGTGTTGTTCTTCTCAATGGCTTTGATTTCTTCTTCCATGGCTTGTCTCCACCTTTTGTCTTTCATTGCTTCATCAAAGTTTAAGGGTTCACTGTCAACAAAAAGACAAAACAAATCATTTATAACTTCAGTTTCATCATATAATTCTTGAATATTTCTCATTCTTCTTGGCCTTTCACTTGAACTCCCTTCGGAAGATGATGAGGCTTCATTGGTTGAAGGAGTTGGTGAAAGTGTTGGAGTTGAATCATTTGGAGTCAAGGCTTCTTCATCTATTTCTTCAAAGTACGGGAAAAAATCATAAGTGTCTTCTTTCTCCTCCTAATTCCATGTGCCTTCTTCATAGAACTCGACATCTCAGCTCACAATTGTCTTTCTATTGTTTGGATTATATAATTTGTAGCCTTTTGAGCTTGCATCATAGCCAATGAACACATGTTTCTCACTCCGATCATCAAGCTTGAATCTTCCTTGGTCGGGTACATGAGCATATGCAATGCTCCCAAATACTCTCAAGTGATCAACTCTTGGCTTCACTCCACTCCAAGCTTCTTGTGGTGTTTGATCTTTGACATTCTTTGTTGGGGAGCGATTGGACAAATAAACGGCACATGCAACAGCTTCGGCCCAAAATTCCTTTGGCATATTTTTAGCCTTCAACATACATCTAGTCATATTAAGAATAGTTCTATTTTTTTTCTCCGCTACCCCATTTTGTTGTGGAGATCTAGGAACCGTTAGAGGGCGACGAATCCCATATTTTTCACAAAATTCATTAAATTCTTTTGATGTGAATTCGCCACCTCTATCGGATCTTAGAGCTTTGATTACATAACCACTCTCCTTTTCCACAAGAGCTTTAAAATTTTTAAAAGCTACAAATGCCTCAGATTTTGCTTTAGAAAATAAACCCAAGTTTTTCTACTATAATCATCAATAAAAAGCAAGAAATATTTATTGTTACCACATGAAGGAGGATTGATTGGGCCACACACATCGGTGTAAACAAGTTGGAGAGGCTCCTTTGCTCTTGAATTAGCTTCTTTTGGAAAACTCCTTCTTGCATGCTTTCCAAGGAGACATGCTTCACACAATTGATTAGGATGGTTGATTTGAGGCATCCCTTTCACCATCTTCTCCTCTCCTAAGGATTTTAGTGCTCCAAAATTCAAGTGCTCAAATCTCATATGCCAACACCATGATTCATCTTTTATGCTAGCCTTCAAACATTTTGCTTCATTGGTTTTAATGTTCAAAGTGAACATTCTATTTCTTGACATAAACACCTTGGCAATCAAATTAGAATTTTTATCTCGAAGCCATAAACAACAATCTTTCATATGAATTTCATACCCCTTTTCAACAAGTTGTCCCAAACTCAAAATATTGCTTTTTAGTTTATGAACATAGTAAACATCCGTGATTAATTTGTGAGCACCATCTTTTAAAGAAATTAAAACGGTACCTTTTCCTTGGATTTGCACCTTGGAAGAATCTCCAAAAGAAACATTTCCTTTCACCTTCTCATCAAGTTCCACAAATTTCTCTTTGCATCCACACATGTGATTGCTTGCTCCATTGTCAAGATACCATAAGCATTTGTCTTCCTTCTCACCATTATTAAGTGATAGTAGTAGTGTTGACTCTTCAACTTCTTCTTTATCATCAACAAGATTGAGCTTCTCTTCAACATTTGTTCTACACTCCCAAGAGTAATGGCCATATTTATGACAATTAAAACATTCAACATTAGATTTATCATACCTCCTTTCATATGCTTTTTCATAATTGTTTCTACCTCTTCCTCTTCCTCTTCCACGACTTCTAGTGGATTGATGGCTCCTCCATTCATTATTGTCAAAATTATCACGATCTCCTCTTCCTCCTCTTCCTTGGCCATGACCACGTCCACGACCACGTCCTCTTCCACGTCCACGTGCTTTTTGAATACTTTCTCCTCCATTTTCTTTCAAAGAAGCTTTGGCTTTGAGGACTTGCTCCAATGGCTCATCATGTCTTCTATTGAACCTTTCTTCATAGGCTTGAAGAGAACCCATCAATTGGTCTACGGTCATTGAGTCTAAATCCTTAGACTCTTCAATAGCACAAACCACATAATCAAATTTAGCGATTAAGGAGCGAAGGATCTTTTCCACCACACGAACATCTTCCATATTTTCTCCATAACGCTTCATTTGGTTCACAATAGCCAACACCTTGTTGCCAAAATCTGAGATAGATTCAGATTCCTTCATATGCAATGATTCAAACTCTCTACGTAGAGTTTGTAGGCGCACCTTTTTTACCTTATCAACACCTTCAAGGGAGGTTTTCAAAATCTCCCATGCTTCTTTGGATGTGGTTGCATTTGACACCAACTCGAACATAGCTTCATCCAAACCTTGATGAATGAAAGTAAGTGCTTGTTGATCCTTCTTCTTCGACTTCAACAAAGTCTCCTTCTCATTTGGTGACAAAATAGCCTCATTTTGAGGTTGGGCATAACCTTTCTCTACAATCTCCCATGCATCTTGAGAACCTAACAAGGCTTTCATGCGACGACACCAATTATCATAATTCTCTTTGGTAAGACGAGGGAATTGAAACATACTCAAGCCATTGCTTGCCATCTCTCAACTCACAAAGTGTTTCTCTCTCAACACTCTAGAACTCAAGCTCTGATACCACTTTGTTGGAAGAAGAAGAAGATTTTATTTCATTTGGCACACCAAATACAAGAGTATGATCCCCTATTTATACTAAAATAGAGTGACCACTCACATAATTTGCTTATTCAAGAATACTAAATGCTCACATAATTGCTTATTCAAGACTTTGTAACTCACAACCTTACAACTTTCATCTTCCACAATTTAAGGCTCATAAAACTTGTTATTATTATTTTTCTAATTAATATCTAACATAGTCTTATATCAATAAAATAAAAAATAACATTGCAAGAACATAAAAAGATATTAGGATTCTATATTACTGATGATACTTCTGTGGAACATTCCTTCCACTAGACTAAGGAAATCAGATACATTTTGAGATGTTTACATGGTCAACATAATGCGAGTCATGTTACTCAAGTGCTTCAAACAGAGAGAATACAGAGAGTTATCATAGCTCAAACCTTGAGCAAAACTGCACAAGTAATAATTGCCATATTTGAATTTCATCAAGATGCAGGCTTGGTGTATGAAGCATGAAAATCTCAAAGAAATGATTTAGAATGAAAAGAGAAATCATAATCACATTCACATGTAACAGTTTCACTTACAGTAGTGCTTTTCCGAACAACATCTCAACAATTTCGTCATAACTGAATGGCCCATGCAAATAAATTGATTTTTTTTCCTTCTGATTTAGCATTTCTTATGATTTATATTATGCATCAATATAATTACAAATCATCATGACTGATATATTTTTTTTTAATTTTATAATAATTACCTTAAAAATTACTATTCAAAAATGACTTTTGATCAATTAACAACAGTGCATCAATATTAAACTCATAAAAATATGTATGAGACATTAGCCATGAATACAACACCCCTTTCTGCTCATTTGCTTGTCTTCAATTCATTACGTTAGTTGTGCATGTTTGGCTCAGTGCTTTAATCACGGATCCACGTCCAATTTAAAGCAAGATTCATAGCTTTTGTATTTTTATATATATGAATTTGACATCAAAACTAGGAATTATGTGTGTTCAAAACTGGAACCCAAACACACGGAGAGGTGATTGATATTGTAACAATGTAACATCAATTTTGAACTTGCTCTTCAAAACGCAGAAATCAGCCAAGGTTTCCAATAAGAATCTATCCCTTTCCTGTTTGGCATGGCAAGGTTGACTAACTTACTGTATGTCTCTTGTAGTGATTCTACCATATATCATATGGTAAGAAACAAAGATGTCGTGGGAGGGATATAATATTTAAAAACAAAAGATATATACAAGCTAGAAAGAATCAACCTATTTATACTACTATAACTACACTAAGGTTTATCTATTTAATAACTTTTTATTAGATAATCTTATTTTAAAACTTACCATCAAATTCAAAGTTCTTATCATATATACAAATCTTATATTGATCCAATTTTTTTAATACTCTATTAATAAATATCATAATTAACATATATATTATATACTTATAAAGTATGGAAATAAAAACTTTTTGATTATATTCTACTAAGGACATAGATTAACTGACATGCGATTGATTGATCCAACTTATCTAGTGGTTTTAACTCTAGAGTTCAAGTCTTGGGTATGGGTATGCAACTGTCACAATCCAAATCTTTTGCTGGAACTTTGCGGCTCAGAGTAATCTTATTGCTTGAGTAGAATTGCCTTTAGTAGAGAACATCTATGATCTCTACCATAAAATATTCTTAAGGTTGAAAATTGACACACAATAATGTAGCAATACTTCAGTTATGCAACATTAAGTATCTTTTCGTGATGTCTAGTATTACTTGTAAATTGATTCTGATTTATTCAAAATTCCCAAATGATCCTGTTTTTGTCAAGGAAAGCCAAAATGCTCTGGGTAGGAATGAAAACTTACACGAAACCAGCATAATCAAATTTGTTTCTTAGTTGAATAATTTCATATTGCAAAGAGGAAAAATCTGCTGGAACAATAGACAATTCTGTGGAAAGAGGTACTTTGCCAATTGTCTGCTGCCGGTTTGAAAATTATTAGTTAGTAATGGGTACTTGGCAAAAGCTGCCAAGACTAAAAGCATGTTTTGTGAAAACAAAATTTTGAGATTTTATATTTTTGATGGACATTGGATTATGACATTCAAATAAAAAATAAAAAGACAGAGGAGCATATAGTTTCATCATCAAACTAGGTACCACCTCTTAAGTTTCAAGATGCTGCTACCATTTTAAGTTGGAAAAAAGTGGAAAAAATGTATCTTCAAGGTGCTCCCCAACATGTGGTCTGACTCGGATATTATGTGTTTCTAGTACAGAAAATATAAAGACGAGATTTGAGGGTGAAATAGCCTTCCTTCCTCCTTTTGCTTCCATTTTAATATTAATCAGCACTTTTTTGTCTTGCTAGTAGCTACATAAAGCTTTTAAGGCTGGCATTCTGCCAGATAAGATGTTTCAGCTTATATGCTTCAAAACTTTAGGTCATAGCCCTAATTTATAGGTCCCGAGACTGTTTGAAGAGGACGGACAATCCCCTTTTGAGATTAAAAACAGATATCCACTTTATTCTGATGAAACAGTTGGTTCAAAAGAGAAATTTGCCAAGTGTCAAGGTTCTTGAGCCTGCAGTGGCACATGCCCAAGTTTAGACTTGGATGCCATCTTAATTAATGTCACATATTTTGATCTTCAACAAAACCATGTTTCTCCATGCCTTAAATAGATGCTTGCACCTATACTATGTTGTAAACAAAGGGAGAAAAAGAAAGACTAAAGCATTAGCTACTTACTTTTGTTTCTTTATTATACCAATGAAAACAACACTTGGAAAAAAGATCTATATACTCCTAAGAATCATGTGAATTTAAGAAAGAAATAGAACTAAGCCAGGTGTGAAGACATTCCATCAATTAATCCTTTTGCCGGAAAGTAATTCTCTATGTTGTGTAGAGCACATAATTGGTCCCAACTTTATGGCTATATTGCTGGCTAAGAGAAACGTCTCAGTATTGTTGGTGATCAAAAGCCAGGTTCATATATGATATATGGAACCAGAAAAAGAAGGAGGCATGGCTGTAAAATGCTTTTTCTTTATTCATAGCTTTTGAAGTTCCTAATTTTCAGTGCCCCTTCTACAAATTTACAATGATGATCACACTTCTGATGACAAAGAAAGCCTATTTCTTTTCTACTTTTGTCTTCTTTTTATGTGGTGTGGTTACTATAACAGATGAAACTAGCAGATCGATTTGCTTTTCATGCAAATGTTTATGGATAGCATGCAAAGATTCTTTTCTGAAAAATTGGAAATCAGTTCGGAACAAAACTACATCTGATTATTATGATTTTTCCCCCTATCCTTTTAGCATTGTTTGCATGGATGTAATATATATAGAAGTAATAGAAACAAACATTGGCGAATGAAGGTTAAATAGGAAAGACTAAACCAAAAGAATTCTTGTTAAGGATTACAAGCATACACAAGCTTATACTTCTTATAGCTGACATGAACCATCTTTGATAGATGATCGTTTCTGCTTACTAACCAGTTCTTCATAAATTAAAGAGGGCCATTACCTCTATTAAAGAAAGTCAAAAGACGGAAATCATATTACATGTGATACTATTATAAAGAAACTAACTAGCCGATGTATTGCAATACTAGATTAACTCATTTGCTTTTTAAGTTCATTTTTTTTAACCTGATAGCCTCAGACACACCAGGTGATGAATAGTTCCATTTCAAGATTTTCTTCCAAATTGAATCTGCCTTTCAATTTTGAACCTCTTTAACTTATGACTTATCCCTTCTACTGTTATAATACCTCACCTTACACACAGAAACTTGTGTAGCCCCAACACTAATAAAAAAGAAAGCTGACTGTAAGAACACATTTATTTCACCAGAAGTAATTGTCTAAGGAAACTTCTGGAGTTCTGGTCAAAGGAAATTATCCAATAAATAAAGAAGCACTCTGCAGACAAATATAATTGCTTCTTGTTGCAGATACTATTTTACAGAAAAATTTCAAGAATTATGCTATGCATTTCCACCTTACCCACATACTGTGCTACTAACTAACAATCACCATTAGTTTCTTGAACGCACACTAACTCAAGAAACTCACCAATTATCAGTTACTCATGCTAGTTAATTGTTCTCTCCTGTCCACTAATGTTATAGGACACTGTTGCAAGCCAACTAAGCATTAACAAAAGCTAACAGCTCTGTATGAGGTCCCCCTCCAATCCCTTTTCCACTATAGGTATCATACGTAATAAAAACACAATCCTTGTCTCTCCTCTGTCTCTCTCTATATACCCTCATATTCATATTAATTTTAAGCAAACCCCACAAACCATCATCATCATTATTTACCATTCCCGCCCCATGAAGTGTTCTCTTTGTCCCTCAAAACCATGACTCACCTATATAGCTGTATCATACATACGGTGTTACCTCAAAGTGTACATGCAACTCCAATTAAAAAAACTATTTTCACTTTCGAACACAGTCCTTACCATAGCACCCAATAAATTAAGGACAAGTTGGGTTAATTGTAATGTTGTTATATTTTCATGTTGCTTATGCATAACTCAGTCCAACAGACCCTAGAGTTCAACCTCAACTGTAAATACCAAGCCCGGACAGACCCTAGAACTGGTAAATGACAAAAACTAACAAGTAATTAACAATGTTTACTTACCTCACAAAAGTTGGACAAAACCTAGCCCGGACAAGTTACCGGCACCGATGAAACGCAGAAGCAGACGAGGGAGGACACCACAGAGGTTTCCTACGAAGGAGGTTGCTAGCTAGGGCATGCTCACAACAGATAGGAAGGGCAAAAAGGTAATGGCACGGTTTCCAAAATTTTATTTTAATTTGCAAAACTGCAACAAGGATGGTGATTTCTTAAAAAACGTTGTTGTATTCATTGGCATGCTGTCAAATACGAAGACATTTTTCACTACTCAAACGTTGTCATTTGAACCGCTCAAATACGACATCGGGCAGCACCAAAAATGTTGTCGTTAATGTCAGGGTATTTACAAAAATGCCACCGCTACAGATTCAACAACATTGGCATAGCACCGATGTTATATTGATGTCGTGGAAATGCTTTTTTATAGTAGTGTGCCTACAGCTGTTTCTGATCGTCTAGGATGATTAATTTATGTAACACTGCAAAAAAATTATAGCATTGTGTAGGAAATAACACATAGACTAGTGGTATAAGGGGGCAATTTTCACCTATCAAACTAGCTTTTAGGAGTTGAGTAAGACATAAACCTGAATGCTAATATGGCTTCAAAATAAGGGTTGTTGTTGGCCCATTGGGTCACATGTTATCAGGCTGTTATCAAACCTCCCAAAGATACCTAATCCTGCAAAGTTCATAACTGAGACGTCCATCTCCCGACTTGCAGGGGTGACATCAACTAACTGGTAGTATGGCGAAAATATAAGTGACGACAATCCTTACCTTGAGTTAGTTTTTACAATTAAGTCCAAACCTAAATTCTATAGATTGTGACTGCATCTCCATCGAGGTTGTTAATTGAAGCTTGAGATTTTCTTCATTCCCATTGAGTTCAAACTCAGAATTACATCACAATAAAGGGGAAACGAAGCACGAGTAGATGGAGGCGTTGGCTTTGTATGCGAGTTGCTGGTACAAGATGTTGTGGGTTAGGGTGAGGAAGGGACGGTGAGGCTTTAGGGTGGGAGGACCTGTGGCGGTGACTATGTGACTTTGGGTTCGGTGGCAGGAGTATCGAAGTGAGCCTGATCATGAAATGTGGAGAGATTCTTACCTAATTAGGGTTCATGACATTGAGAGAAGAATGAGGCAGCTTGAGGGCAAGAGACTATGTGTTTTAGAAAATTTGACAACATTAGGTTTTTTATAAACCATTGCTAACGTATGTCAACCGACATCAATTTTGGTCAAAAATGAAGTTAAGGGATACACACTAGATCGGTTTTTAAAAAACCGATGTTAACAAAGTCCTTTTGTTAACATCGGTTTTCATAAAACCAATGTTAAATTGACGATGTTAAAATCATATTTTTTTAGTAGTGTTTGGTCTCGCATCATCATTATTGTAGGTTATTCTAAAAAATGAAAATTCTCCCATTATTAATTAGAATTGATATTCGAGTGACCTCACAACTAGAATATGGCCTCTTACACTATTCAAATTAATAAAAGTTTGATAACGTGTGTTATTGTTAATCTAGCAATTATTGTTGTTACGAAATGTTGTAAATTAATGTACGTAATTTGTCAAAAGAAATATATCATTTTTCAATGATTCTTTATACGTCTCATTCACTTGATAAAAGGAAATAAAGATAAAAATAAGTTATGATTGTTTAGTTACTAATAGAGTATAAATAAGTTAATTTTTCCTTATCTTCTTTTTATTAGTTAATATTATAAACAATTTAGCATTAATAATTAATTTTGTACTTTAAATTTATATTTTGACATAATATCAACTCTAATGGAGGATTTAGTGATATTTTTTAATTAATTATGTTTTCATCAAATAAAATATATTTTGTATGACTTTTATAGCTTTAGTTTGGTAGGTTGGAAGGTCACGTTTAAATGGCTAATAAAAATGCTAATGTTGAACATATTCCTGTAGCAATAAAAAATAATTTGACATTAGAAAAGACAGGAAATATATCATAATATGATTAAAGAAATAAAAAATGTATAATTAAATTCGTGATATACAATATACCTACAGATTCAAAAGACGCATAAAAGTAAAATTTTGTGTAATTTTTTCCTTCAAAAGATGACGCTACACCTACCATTGTATTTCAACGGGTGCAAAATGAATTGGGTGAAAAAAGTATAATCATGATTGGTTACAGGAATTGCTTTTGTATTTATAATCACGATCGGTTTTTTCGGTCAATCAATTTCTATTAATACAAGCATATTGAATTATTTTCATTCAATTCCTCATCAAAAGCTACAAAATAAATTTCCGCAACTACCCACATATTCTTTCTTTTCTATATCTAAAGATAATGATAAAGATAAAGTAATTTCATATTACATTTCATATGGAAAACTATAAATTTATAGGATTAAAGAAATGTGGTCTTATTAAATACAGTTTTCAATTTTAGTTCTATTTAATTTTGTGCATTCAACTTTTTCTATTAAATGCAAAAACCCTCATGCAGTGTTGGTCAATCACACAACCCCTCCGTAATTTATTTTGTAAATCAATCAACGTGCGTTATAGCTAGATAATTAAGGGATGCTTGGTCACTATAGAGATTTAAGGTAATATATCAATTGATTGACATACATTTTTAACATCAATTAATTTGATTATTAAAAGGAACTAAATTTATGCATAAAAATAAAAGTATTAATTAATGATGTAATTAAGAGATGCTTGAATATTACAAGCGTTATGTGACTTTTTATTTTTTGTTGTTGTTGAAGTTAAGCATTTATATGATTAATGAGTATTATTAAATAAAAAAATTATTTAAATTATCTCTTAAAAGAAGACAGTTAGTCATGAAGAGACAAATCCTTTATCATAATGAACACATAACTCCTAGTTTTTTATTTTCATCATCTAGTTTGAAGAGAAGTATTTGATCGTCACCTAATTATCTTTTACCAAAATACATTCTCAATTATTTTAATATTTATTATGATCAACATCTCATTATATGAAGCTAGGATGGCGTTCAAATAGTGTGAAATACACTTGGTAAATTGGGTTTTAAACATTTATTGTTTTTTATTACACTTTAATATAAATTTATTATGAAAACGTAAAAATTAATGTGATTTGTATTTCATAGAAAAATATTTATCACTTACTTCCAAATTTCATTTAATAAGTGACTATTAATATACTTTCTTTTATGATCATCACAGAACACTTATTTTATTATATTTTAAACTATGAATAAATTAAGAGTGTATTTAATTATTACTTCTTTGGCTTTTTTGGGATTCAGATTTGAGAAGAAAACAGTCCATACCAAAATCCCTAAATCAAATGGTCGAAGAAGAATCTGGACTACCTATAGTCAATTTGCATGCATCTCATTGGGCAGTCATGAACTTAGGGCTCCAATTTTTATTTTTTTATATTCAGTGTTTTTGGAAGGATTGAAAAATAAAATTAAGGGCTTTCTTTCCTCATATGATTACAGGTGATCCACCTAAACAGAAGAGAAGTCAAGGAAATGAGAAAAAGACAGAAGACGACAATATTACTCAAGGTTAGTGTGATTTTTCCTAAATCAATTATTTTCCTTAAGTGTTTTATGTTTTCATATGGTAACTCAAAGAGAACAATGGAGATAAATCCAACTTAGGTATCTGGTATAAATAAATAAAGAAACATTTTGAAAAGAAAATCCTCAATTTAGTCTTTTAAGGTTACATGTTTTATCACATGTTACTTTCTGAAAATATTTAGTGACTATGTTATTTCTTCAAAGATTTTTTTGTCATAATTTGTAGTTTTCAAAAGTTTTTCTCCACAATGATTAAATTAATTTCACATTTATGCCATTCTACCCCTACGATCATGTGTATATCAGCATGCATGGTTTTATGCCTACTTGATGATTTTCCATTCTTTGTTGTGTAATAATATTGTCACATAACTAGTTCACAATTTTACACCATTATGGGAGTGAACATATTTTAGCTAGTTTCATTTTTGTCCATAATTCATGGCATGGAAATATGTTCATGATCAAATAAACAGGGCCATCAAAACGAAGAGAGCAATTTAGGGTTGGAGATGATGGTAAAATTTTATTTGATGAAGAAGAGCTCAAAATGATCCTAGATTTTAAGAGAGGTGAGGACTATATTAAGGTTCTTTGTGGCGCTACAAACAAAAAATATGGAGATTATGTTGGGAGGCTAAAAATTAATAACGAAGGTCAATATTTCATCACTTGTGAGTGTTGCCCTGAGTGTCCCTTGGGTAAGTTTTCCACTTCAATTTCTCAATTTTTATTTTATTTTGCGACAGTATAATTGAACTCTAATGTTTCAAGCAAGTATTTTTGTTTTGTATTGTTATAGCTGTACAATAAAAAAATAATGGAACAGGAACTGCAGAATCTGTTGATCTTTTTTAGAGCCTTATTTTTGTTATTTAAAATAGGTTAAATAATAGTTTTATTTTGTAATTTGGAAAAAACAAATAAATAGCAGATATATAGATTTAATTTTATTAAAAAAAATATCTGTGAGACAGAATCACTATTTCTTTTCATTTTATTTTATTAGCAATATAAATTATTATTATAAATATAATATCTATCCTATGCATTATTTGTTGGTGGAAACGAGGGAGAACACTGAAGTTGGTGGAAACATGTTTGTTTGTAATAATCAGTGAATGTCACTCTAGAAGCATTTGAGAAACATGCTTTAAGGGAAGGGAGTGGAAGGTGGAAGAGAAACATCTGGGTTCATTGTGAAGACGAAGATAAAGTTCCACTCTGGAAGAGACCTCTGATACAGTATTACACACACCAGGCAAATGTGGCTAACCGGAATGACTCTGCAATGAGGAAACAAAACTTTCACAGGGATGAGTTCCTACGTTGCACGAGATGCGGGAAGGAGCAAAAGTTCCATCTCAAGAGCAGACCAGACATTAAGAACTACCATGATGCTTTAAACAACAAATGCTGGACTTGTTCTCTTTGGCCTTATCAAAAGTAAGTTGCTCGATCCCAACTCAAGCTATATGATATTCAAGTTCATGCATGATTAGTATTTTCTTGTGAACGTAGTTGGTACTTAGTCATGCAAAACACATTATATGCTGGAAAAAGATACTGAGGACTCACGATGTGTCAATAAGAGCTAGAGAGACAAAAAGGATGAGCGATAATTGATATTTTACTAAAAATCACAAATACCTTCAACTAGAGACAATCCAGCTTTAGTAAGGTAGGATAATTGATTATTGCAACAACGTTCTTATTCCAAGTAATTAACAACATCAACATACCTATAACTTAGATTTAAGACCACTTGTTATGAACAACTTTATGTCGGATTGTCATCCATGGACTCAGAGATGGAGAGATAAATGACTGATGTGATTAATGGTATATAGAGATGGAGAGATAAATGACTCAAGGTGTATGTACAATTTGAGCGTCCAAATATTGGGACTCTTGTATGTTAGCTTAGGGCGAAGCCAAACCGTATATAGATTGAAAAGTGACTCACACTAGCTTATATTGCATACAGTAGACTTAAATACTATAAGAAGCTATATTCTAGTTGAGAGATCTGCTCAAATATCAATTCTAATTAATGATGTGAAAATTTTCATTTTTCAGAATAACATGCGAAGATGATGAAGAGAGATCAAGTCTGAAAGCAAGCAGGGGCTGTTCTCGTTCTTCAACTTGCCAAGGCTGCTCAACTTGTTACTGTGAAGGGTGCATCAAGTGCCGCTTTGAGGATTGCAATTGCCAAGAATGCAGAGACTTTATGCTATATGCTAAACCTTAACTAGGCTCTGCAAAGTCCTTTTGTTAACATTGGTTTTCATAAAACCAATGTTAAATTGACGATGTTAAAATCATATTTTTTTAGTAGTTTTTGGTCTCGCATCGTCATTATTGTAGGTTATTCTGAAAAATGAAAATTCTCCCATTATTAATTAGAATTGATATTCGAGTGACCTCACAACTAGAATATGGCTTCTTACACTATTCAAGTTTACTTTATGCCATATAAGCTAATGTGAGTCACCTTATCAATCTATATACAATTTGGGTTGGCCCTAAGCTAACATACAAGAGTCGCAATATTTAGACCCTCAAATAGTACATACACCCTTGATTTCTCTTTATCATTCTATCATATCATACCATTAATCAATTCAGTCATTTATCTCTAAATCTCTAAGGGCGTGGATGATCCTCTCGCGTAAAATTGTTAATTACAAATGGTCTTGAGTTTGAGTTCCAAGTATGTAGATGTTGTTAACTACCTTGAAAAATATAAAACTGAAACCTAAACTATAAAGTTCACAAGATAATATCAATCATCCATGAACTTGAATATCATATAGCTTCAGTTGTGATTTGGGTGCACCTTACTTTTGATAAGGCCAAGGATAACATGTCCAGGATTTGTTGGTGAAAGCATCATGGTAGTTCTTATTGTTCGGTTTGCTCTTAAGACGTAGCTTGTGCTCCTTCCTGCAACTCATGCAATGTAGGAACTCAACCTTGGGAAAATTTTGTTTCCTCGTTACAAAGTCTTTCATCTGGCCTGGTGTGTGTAATATTTTATCAGAGGTGTCTTCTGGAGTGGACCTTTGTCTTCATCTTCACAATGAACCTTGATGTTTCTCTTCCACCTTCATTACTAGAGAAACAACATTCTACATTGGTTATTTGGGAGAAACTACATCGATAGACGACCATCGTCACAGAGTTGATATAAGGTTCAAATAGTAAACACGTGACAATATGAAGTTAATTAAATTTTATGAAATAAATATGAAATTTTCAAATATTTTCTAATTTAAAGAAAATTAGGTACACTAAACATGTTTATTTTTTAACAAATTTGACACAAATTAACCAAATTAGTAATTATTTATATGTAATGACTTTCTTTCCCAAATTAACCAAATACTAGACATTGAAGATATTTAAAATAAAATAAAAATCAAGTAGTCAAGCTGTATGATGATGACATAATTAACTATCATGTGGTAACTAAAATAAAGCATTAAATGCTGACACAGTACCTGAAAAATGTGTCAAGCCATATGATAAACAGTTATGGTGACCCCAACTACAAAAGAATTCAGCATATATGCCCACACGTAAGCAGGATTTTGGAAAAAGGCCTTCCATGGTACATCATATCCTGTATTTTAAGAACAAGACCCAAAGCAAAGTTACGTAGCAGATATTGTAAGTATTCATTCAATCCAACCCAGTGTAAGGTTTACACACACAGAGGCAAAAAGCATTCTGCTATTTCTCAAGTTAAAAAATTTGATACTTTTAAAAGGAGAAAGTAAAAATAGACACTACTTGGAAATTGGAGTTTCTTGAGAGAACTCCTCTTTATGAATATATATAATGTTATTACCATCAAAATCCTTAACAAAAGACTACTTGTAAATTGTATGAAGACGAGATAAGGATATTATGTGTAATAAGTAACACTAGGAAATAGTCCATATAACCATAAGCCTCAAATACGTAAAGAAAAGAATGGAAGTCTTCAACCGAACATCCAAGACAACTTATACATGAACATGCATGCTGCCTTGAAGGCATAACATATAAAAAACATGGCATTCAAATAAGGTTAATAAGTTTATATAAACAGCAGAATAGGAAGTTTAATGACAGGTCCGATTATTAAAACATCAACAAAAATTATTCCGTAATTTTTTTATATGAAAATATACCATAGAATACATGCGTTCATTTCAATCTAACCATTAGAAACACAATGAATAATTAAAATGGAACTTTTATGAATAGAACAATTTTATTGAGAACCAAGAAAGGTGCCAAAAAAAAATAACAACATCAGAGAAAAAAAAACACCTGAAAATGACTAATCAATCGAGATACTTCAACCTAAAATATAAGTGGCAATAAAGATCACCTATAATTATCAGGATTCATGGAAAGTAATGCCTGGTACAAAGCTTCGCCTTCTTCTAGGTGACCAAGCTTTACTAAAACTGAAACCTCTTGTTCTTTGTATACAAGTTTATCAACCTAGGAAGGCATATTCGGAATCAAGTTATATATCATGTATTAGTTACATTTATCAAATTCCCTAGGTTAATAAAACTAAGACATACTTACAATTTTAGATTCTTTTTTGTGCAACTCCTCCAGAGCTCCCTCAAGAAACTCACATTCCTCTAACAATGAGATCACGGAAATAATATTTAGTGCAGAGAAACACCACAGGAAAAAATAATAACAGCAGTCAAACCATGAATACCACCCAGATCAGGTCAACCTGAGAATTAATAATGAGTATTATCATTTACTCCACCTGCTGCTTAGGTTATGTGAATAAAATAACTGGTGCAGAAATAAGCCGTATCTATTGGACATATAAATTCATAAATTAAACCACTGAGTTTGACAGAATGTGTCAGATGTCAACAAATCGCACCCCACCCC
>NC_038242.2:42190315-42191195 GCF_000004515.6 Glycine max
ATTTGATCCGATACGAAAGAGGGGAGAATGAGCTGGTCCCTCATATAAAGTCCTTCAATCACTCTATATAGTGACGTATGACCATATATATATACATTTAACTCGTAAAAATAATCTCTACTACCATGACAGGGTTTAGCGTGCACTTTTTAAGGCTGCTTGTGACAAGTCACAACTTAAATATGTTAAGTTTCTGCAGTGTTTATTTTACCTATACATTTAAAAAGCATTAAAACTCAATAGTACCAATTATCATTCATCAAAGTAGTTAATTAAATATTACAGTAGATACTCAACTTGTACAAATAATATCAAAATACTTATACTTGCTAATGTTACGGAACATAAATTGTGCGTGTAAAAAATTAATTTAATTTACATTATGCACTCAACCTTTCACATTATGTTATCCACACTTTTTTATGAGATTATGTTATCCACTCTTACTTATAAGGATTATAATGAGTTTTCCTCTAAGGTCCTAAGGTGAAATTCCTCCCATGATATGGCCTTTCTTGGTGCACTTCAAAATTCAGGACGGAAGGAGACCAGAAGGAGATTTTCATTCACCTTTCCCCTTAATCCAGAGCAAGTTCTAATGTTATAAATAATTCTAGTTTAAGCACATCCTGTTATCATTTTCAATAAAATAGAAAATAGAAGACGAAAAAAAAACACCTCCACTTGTTAAACAGACTAACATTATGATTTTCAAACTTAAGTACATGCCAGCAAAATCAAAGACTAACATGCAAGTTAAATTTAATGATTATAGAGAAGCAACTAAAGGCAAATGCCTTTAAGATGCTACCTGTAGGTGTGATAGGTCACAAACAATTTCAATATTGTCGGGATCAATTCTCAGTGCCTTTCGATAGCA
>NC_038242.2:42191493-42193729 GCF_000004515.6 Glycine max
ATGGGGAAGGGGGACCGTCATTTACCGTATCGATGCTTGCATGACTTACTTAAACAATTAAGAAGGGAAATAAGATGACCCCTGGCCATAAGGAAAAAGTTAGAAAATTGTCACCAAAATAATAAAGTATACCTCCATGGTCGGGAAAGTTTTTCAAAATTACATCAGCTGCTTTGAGACCCTTTTTATATCGTTTGGTTTCATATGATTTCTGCAGTTAAGGAAAATAACTGAATATCCCAATTTTCCTTTGGTCCTAGATTTGCGGAACTGAAAGAAAGTAGCTCCTATGGGAAAACAAAGAGCACAGTGAAGGAAAATAACCCAATTTTCTGTCTCCCTCTTTCACTATCCTTATGTCTCTCTCTACTTCTGCTTCGCCTTCGTGTTGCCCAGTATCTATCTCCGCTTCTGCTCCTTTTTCTATGTTTTACTCTGCTCCTACTTCATCTTCTACTTCTATCGTTGTCCCTATCCCAGCTCGAAACCCTAGACTCGAAAGAAGGCTTTTCTTGAGATTGTCGTGGATGGATTGGAGCTGCGCTTGCTTCTTTGACTCGGAGGAGGCTTTGACGAATTTGGAGAGGAAGGAAGAGGAGGGTTTTGGAACATCATCCTTTGCTGCTGAAGAGGAAAAGCGGAGACCCAGCTTGAACCACGCAACTCTCTCGCCTTTACAGGTCAACTCGTCGTAGTTCGGCACTCCTTTTTCTTCCTCCATCTCTAAACTTCACTTTTCAATTTCATTCTTCATCCATCTCAACCCAACTAACATCCCTTCACACTCCATGAAATGTAAGGAAAGACAATAGAGTTAGACCACAGAAAACGTAAAATAAAAATAACAGTTAAAATTGTGAAGAAATCGCGAAGCGGAGAATGAAATCAACAAGGTACCTAAGAAGCAGGAGGGAAGGTGGAATGTCAAGAAGAAGAAGAAGAGAGAGAAAACAGTTAGCTCCATGGATGAATGAATAAACCCAAGAGATTAGAGAGAATGGTGCATGTGCAAGTGCAGAGAGTGTGTGCGAGTGGATTTTCTTTTCTTCTTCTTCTCATCTTTCTTCCTCTCTCTTGATGTCGACGTAGAGTATGGAGGCGCGTGACAGAGTTCCAGCAGGCTAGCTAGGGTTTTAATTTTTTTCAGCGGAATTAAGATGATTTTTTACTAAAACTCGTCTTAAATTTTATTAGCCATAACATTCTAAGGCGGTTTTCAATAATCGTCTTAGAATGTGTGTTGTAAAAGACATTTTTCATTACAATAATTACAATAATGCCACAAGCTCATTTTCTAAGGCGGTCCACTTAGAACCATCATAGGATAGGTGTCGTAGAAACTTATATTTCTAGTAGTGCTTCCACTCCCTTCTTTGAAATCAAGCTTCTCAAACGCTTCTAGAATCAAATTCATCAATTATTACAAATTAAAATGTTTCCATCCACTTCGGTGTTCTCCCTTGTTACTTAGAGAAATTAATGATTTGGTCTTGATCTAATATAATGGTATAAGGTAGCCAACATATAATGCGTAGGAGCCAAATAGTAATAATAGTAAAATTGTGTAATAAGATACTTTATCTATGTTTTAGTTTGGTTTCTTATGTTTAAAAGTTTCACTTTAGTCTCTTGTTCTCTTTTCACTCATTTCTTATTTGATCCTCACAAACCTCACTTGGAGACATAGGTGTAAGGGTAACCTTTTTCCCTTTATGTCCCAATGAAAATTTGTTTGTGACACCATTATGGAGAACATCCTTATCATACTGCCAAGGCCTTCCACGTAAGAGATTGCTAGCCTCCATAGGGACTACATCAAACAGTATCTCATCAACATATTTTCCAATGGAAAAGCATATCAAAACTTTTATATCTACAACTAGCTCCCTATTCTCACTCAACCATTGTAGTTTGTAAGGCCGAGGGTGAGGGAAAGTTTTCAAAGCAAGCTTTTCTATCAGTCTTTGGCTAGCTACATAAGTGCAATTTCCCCCATCAATAATCAAAGAGCATATTTTCCCCATGACCATACACTAGTATGTAAATGTAAAATGTTCTCCCTTTGTGTTTCATCTCAATCCTTACACACACTCCCTATACCTCTAATTCCTCCATCCTGCCCCATCCTCTTCATACCCGTCATCTTCTCCATGAGAATAATTAGATGATTTTACCTCTCTTCTTTGCTCTATATTTTCAATCTCAAAGTGTCCAAGTGTAATTTAATTTACCCCAA
>NC_038242.2:42194018-42196661 GCF_000004515.6 Glycine max
CCATCATTGTCACCGGTGGTGATGATGATGGTAATGTTGATGACAACAACAAATTATGGAAGTAATAATATTGGTGGAGATAAATAATATATTTTGTTCTTAAGAGAAAATTATGATATCAAAAATATAAATTAATGATAATTATGTGAATTCTTTTGGCGTTGTTCTTTAATTTCATGAAATCTAAAGTCTTATGTGGATAATTTTATGATGATCTTTATCAAGATGAAACTCTAATTAATTTTGATTAAAAAAACTATTTCATAGATTATTATCAGGATAAAACTTTAATTT
This sequence comes from Glycine max, assembly GCF_000004515.6. Taxonomy (NCBI): domain Eukaryota; kingdom Viridiplantae; phylum Streptophyta; class Magnoliopsida; order Fabales; family Fabaceae; genus Glycine; species Glycine max. Next base: position 42,194,313 of record NC_038242.2, read on the forward strand.
GAATTCAAGAACAATACAAAAACACTTAAGGAACTATGTCTAAATTATATTATCTTTATTATTAGGCCAATTGATAAACTTTGATACAAATGTAGGGTAAGTTATAATAGTTTTCAGTTAATTTTACCTATGCGATTTATGTACCACAGGTTCTAATTGTGTGAATTAGGTCGTCTAGTATCATAATTGTATGAATTTTCTCCCTCCATCAGTCAATAATAAAAATTTAATATATTTTTCCGACCTGCTAGTACATGATGACTTGTAAATGTCATGACAATTGACCTATATTACTTGATATTTATATTGTTGTGACGTAATTAAAGTTTTGTTCTCTTTGCTATTGCAATAGTGAATTTCCAAAAGAGCAAATAAGTTGTGTCAATATATACTAGTTTTTGATCCGTGTAATGCACTGGATAAACAAGTTTGGTTGAGTAGTGATAGGATGATTTTGTATTAAATAATATAGTTTTAGAGCAAAAACCTGCTACATTTTTTTTGTAGAACTATTTATGTTGGCATATGATAAGTAAAACTTTAAAAGAATAATTCAAATTCATAAAAGTTTGATAACATTTAAACCAAGGGGGTTGGCCATCCCCTCCCCCATCTTACAAACTTTTTTTAAAATATTATACATATAATATTACTATAATTATTTATATTTTTTGTTAATATTAATTTATAATATTATATTACTATCAAATGCTCTTTAGAATTATTTCTTACTATTCCATTATCAACGAATTTATTTTCTTTAAAGAATATAGAGAAAAATAATTTATGATTGTTTAGTTACTAATAGAGTATAAATAAGTTAATGTTTCCTTATTTTCTTTTTATTAGTTAATATTATAAACAATTTAGCATTAATAATTAATTTTGTACTTTAAATTTATATTTTTACATAATATCAACTCTAACGGAGGATTTAGTGATATTTTTTAATTAATTATGTTTTCATCATATAAAATATATTTTGTATGACTTTTATAGCTTTAGTTTGGTAGGTTGGAAGGTCACGTTTAAATGGCTAATAAAAATGCCAATGTTGAACATATTCCTTTAGCAATAAAAAATAATTTGACATTAGAAAAGACTGGAAATATATCATAATATGATTAAAGAAATAAAAAATATATAATTAAATTCCTGATATACCATATACCTAGAGATTCAAAAGACGCATAAAAGTAAAATTTTGTGTAATTTTTTCCTTCAAAAGATGATGCTACACCTACCATTGTATTTCAACGGGTGCAAAATGAATTGGGTGAAAAAAGTATAATCATGATTGGTTACATGAATTGCTTTTGTATTTATAATCACGATCGGTTTTTTCGATCAATCAATTTCTTTTAATACAAGCATATTGAATTTTTTTCCATTCAATTCCTCATCAAAAGCTACAAAATATATTTCCGCAACTACCCACATATTCTTTCTTTTGTATATCTAAAGATAATGATAAAGAAAAAGTAATTTCATATTACATTTCATACGGAAAACTATAAGTTTATAGGATTAAAGAAATGTGGTCTTATTAAATACAGTTTTCAATTTTAGTTCTATTTAATTTTGCACATTCAACTTTTCGTATTAAATACAAAAACCCTCATGCAGTGTTGGTCAATCACACGACCCCTCCGTAATTTATTTTGTAAATCAATCAACGTGTGTTATAGCTAGATAATTAAGGGATGCTTGGTCACTATAGAGATTTCAAGTTATATATCAATTGATTGACATACATTTTTAATATCAATTAATTTGATTATTAAAAGGAACTAAATTTATGCATAAAAATATAAGTATTAATTAATGATGTAATTAAGAGATGCTTGAATATTACAAGAGTTACGTGACTTTTTTTTGTTGAAGTTAAGCATTTATATGATTAATGAGTATTATTAAATAATAAAAAAATTATTTAAATTATCTCTTAAAAGAAGACAGTTAGTCATGAAGAGACAAATCCTTTATCATAATGAACACATAACTTCTAGTTTTTTATTTTCCGCATCTAGTTTTAAGAGAAGTATTTGATCGTCGTCTAATTATCTTTTACTAAAATACATTCTCAATTATTTTAATATTTATTATGATCAACATCTCATTATATGTAGCTAGGATGAAGTTCGAATAGTGTGCAATACACTTGGTCAATTGTGTTTTAAACATTTATTATTTTTCATTACACTTTAATATAAATTTATTATGAAAACGTAAAAATTAATGTGATTTGTATTTTATAGAAAAATATTTATCACTTACTTCCAAATTTCATTTAATAAACGACTATTATATACTTTCTTTTATGATCATCACAGAACATTTATTTTATTA
>NC_038242.2:42196761-42212462 GCF_000004515.6 Glycine max
CATACCAAAATCCCTAAATCAAATGGTCCAAGAAGAATCTGGACTACCTATAGTCAATTTGCATGCATCTCATTGTGCAGTCATGAACTTAAGGCTCCAATTTTTATTTATATATATTCAGTAGTTTTGGAAGGATTGAAAAATAAAATTAAGGATTTTCTTTCCCCATATGACTGCAGGTGATCCACCCCAGCAGAAGACAAGTCAAGGAAATGAGAAAAAGAAAGAAGATGATAATATTACTCAAGGTTAGTGTGATTTTTCTAAAATCAATTAATTTGCTTAAGTGTTTTATGTTTACATATGGTTTCAAAAGGTAGCTGAATTCTATGCATTCAAGCGATATTTCTCTCTTTTACAAACATAGTTATAATTTGATGAGTATTTAGTTTTAGTGGATTTTATTGATTATCGAAGTAATTTTGAAAGAAGTGAAAAATAAAATTAAGGGTTTCCCTTCTCTCGATCTCATTACAGGCGATCCACCTCAAGAGGAGAGAAGTCTACGAATCGAGATAGAGGAAGAACTCAAGAATATTACAGAAGGTTAGTGTGATTTTCTTTGAAATCATCACATCACTTTTCTTTTATTATATTTTCAACTATGAAGAAATTAAGAGTGTTTTTAATTATTATTTCTTTGGCTATTTTGGGATTCAAATTTGATTTTTTTAATGTGTCCGCTTTTATTAAAAAAAATGGTTATAAATTATATTTGTGCAGCATAGTTTATAGCCACATTAGACAACATTGAAAGTTTTTCTCATTGTGAAATTCCTGTTTGAGAAGAAAACAGTCCATACCAAAATCCCTAAATCAAATGGCGGAAGAAGAATCTGGACTACCTACAGTCAATTTGCATGCATCTCATTGTGCAGTCATGAACTTAGGGCACCAATTTTTTTATATTTACTTAATTTATGAAGGATTGAAAAATAAAATTAAGGGCTTTCTTTCCTCATATGATTACAGGTGATCCACCTAAACAAAAGAGAAGTCAAGGAAATGAGAAAAAGACAGAAGACGACAATATTACTCAAGGTTAGTGTGATTTTTCCTAAATCAATTATTTTCCTTAAGTGTTTTATGTTTTCATATGGTAACTCAAAGAGAACAATGGAGAAAAATCCAACTTAGGTATCTGATATAAATAAATAAATAAACATTTTGAAAAGAAAATCCTCAATTTAGTCTTTTAAGGTTACATGTTTTATCAGATGTTACTTTCTGAAAATATTTAGTGACTACATTATTTCTTCAAAGATTTTTTTGTCATAATTTGTAGTTTTCAAAAGTCTTTGTGGCGCTACAAACAAAAAATATGGAGATTATGTTGGGAGGCTAAAAATTAATAACGAAGGTCAATATTTCATCACTTGTGAGTCTTGCCCTGAGTGTCCCTTGGGTAAGTTTTCCACTTCAATTTCTCAATTTTTTTTATTTTGCAATAGTATAATTGATCTTTTATGTTTCAAGCAAGTATTTTTGTTTTGTATTGTTATAATTGTACAATAAAAAAATAATGGAACAGGAACTGCAGAATCTGTTGATCTTTTTTAGAGCCTTATTTTTGTTATTTAAAATAGGTTAAATAATAGTTTTATTTTGTAATTTCGAAAAAACAAATAAATAGCAGATATATAGATTTAATTTAGTAAGGTAGGATAATTGATTATTGCAACAACGTTCTTTTTCCAAGTAATTAACAACATCAACATACCTATAACTTAGATTTAAGACCACTTGTTATGAACAACTTTATGTCAGATTGTCATCCATGGACTCGGAGATGGAGAGATAAATGACCGATGTGATTAAGGGTATGATATGAAAGAATGATAAAGAGAAATCAAGGTGTATGTACAATTTGAGTGTCCAAATATTGGGACTCTTGTATGTTAGCTAAGGGGCAAGCCAAACCGTATATAGATTGAAAAGTGACTCACGCTAGCTTATATTGCATACAGTAAAATAAAAATAACAGTTAAAATTTTGAAGAAATCACGAAGCGGAGAATGAAATCAACAAGGTACCTAAGAAGCAGGAGGGAAGGTGGAATGTCAAGAAGAAGAAGAAGAGAGAGAAAACAGTTAGCTCCATGGATGAATGAATAAACCCAAGAGATTAGTGAGAATGGTGCATGTGCAAGTGCAGAGAGTGTGTGTGAGTGAGTTTTCTTTTCTTCTTCTTCTCAGCTTTCTTCCTCTCTCTTGATGTCGAGGTAGAGTATGGAGGCACGCGACAGAGTTCCAGCAGGCTAGCTAGGGTTTTAATTTTTTTTCATCGAAATTAAGATGATTTTTCACTAAAACTCGTCTTAAATTTTATTAGCCATAACATTCTAAGGCGATTTTCAATAATCATTTTAGAATGTGTGTTGTAAAAGGCATTTTTCATTACAATAATTACAATAATGCCACAAGATGATTTTCTAAGGCGGTCCACTTAGAACCATCATAGGATAGGTGTCGTAGAAACTTATATTTCTAGTAGTGCTTCCACTCCCTTCTTTGAAATCAAGCTTCTCAAACACTTCTACAATCAAATTCATCAATTATTACAAAATTAAAATGTTTCCATCCATAAACATTGCTGCAAACATGACTTTTAAGGTCATTCTGTACCAGAACAAAAATCAAAGCTGGATCATCTGATAGACAACTATTGTAAGATTGATAAACTAGTTCGTATGCTTCAGACTTATGGTCCATGCAATTTAATGTCAAACCCTTCATCAATAAAGTTTCTATCATCTAGAAACCGGAACGGACACATAAATAAAAATTATGAGCAAAGAAATAAAATATGCTGCAAATAAGAAATAATAGATAGAAAATGGGGAAGGGGGGAGGGGCTAACATTGCATTTCTTGCATGACTTACTTAAACAATTAAGAAGGGAAATAAGATGACCCCTGGCCATAAGGAAAAAGTTAGAAAATTGTCACCAAAATAATAAAGTATACCTCCATGGTCGGGAAAGTTTTTCAAAATTACATCAGCTGCTTTGAGACCCTTTTTATATCGTTTGGTTTCATATGATTTCTGCAGTTAAGGAAAATAACTGAATATCCCAATTTTCCTTTGGTCCTAGATTTGCGGAACTGAAAGAAAGTAGCTCCTATGGGAAAACAAAGAGCACAGTGAAGGAAAATAACCCAATTTTCTGTCTCCCTCTTTCACTATCCTTATGTCTCTCTCTACTTCTGCTTCGCCTTCGCGTTGTCTAGTATCTATCTCCGCTTCTGCTCCTTTTTCTATGTTTTACTCTACTCCGACTTCATCTTCTACTTCTATCGTTGTCCCTATCCCTGCTCGAAACCCTAGACTCGAAAGAAGGCTTTTCTTGAGATTGTCATGGATGGATTGGAGCTGCGCTTGCTTGTTCGACTCAGAGAAGGCTTTGACAAATTTGGAGCTGCGCTTTCCATCCACTTCAGTGTTCTCCCTTGTTACTTAGAGAAATTAATGATTTGGTCTTGATCTAATATAGTGGTATAAGGTACCCAACATATAATGCGTAGGAGCCGAATAGTAATAATAGTAAAATTGTGTAATAAGATACTTTATCTATGTTTTAGTTTGGTTTCTTATGTTTAAAAAGTTTCACTTTAGTCTCTTGTTCTCTTTTCACTCTCATTTTTTATTTGAACCTCACAAACCTCACTTGGAGACATAGGTGTAAGGGTAACCTTTTTCCCTTTAGGTCCCAATGAAAATTTGTTTGTGACACCATTATGGAGAACATCCTTATCATACTGTCATGGCCTTCCACGTAAGAGATTGCTAGCCTCCATAGGGACTACATCAAACAGTATCTCATCAACATATTTTCCAATGGAAAAGCATATCAAAACTTTTATATCTACAACTAGCTCCCTATTCTCACTCAACTATTGTAGTTTGTAAGGCCGAGGGTGAAGGAAATTTTTTAAAGCAAGCTTTTCTATCAGTCTTTGGCTAGCTACATAAGTGCAATTTCCCCCATCAATTATCAAAGAGCATATTTTCCCCATGACCATACACCTAGTATGTAAAATGTTCTCCCTTTGTGTTTCATCTCAATCCTTACACACACTCCCCATTAACCTCCTAACCATCAAAAGAAAACCTTTCAAGGGTTGTACATCACATTGACTTTCACTCTCAGTAGAAGAACTAGAAGAGCCTGAAAAAGATGCACTAGTAATAACCCCATAACCCACCACAGCCATTGTCCTTTTGTTAGGACATTGGGAGACAATATGACCCTTTCCCAAACACTTAAAAATTTTAATGGAACTCGCTTTTGATGAAGTGGGAGTAGGGTTAGAATTATTTTTACCAAGGGAAGAACCTTTTCATGAGATTTCAATGAAGATCCTCTATTCTTCTTGTATGTTTGCTTCCTCTTTACTTGTTGTTCCACCTTGATAGCTTGATGAATGAGATCCTTCAGAGAGGCATAGTGGTGCAACTCTACAATGTCTTGGATCTCCCTATTGAGACCATGCAAATACCTTGCCATGGTGGCCTCTTGAGACTTTATCTCTTCATTGTAGTTCTAGCAAGCAAAGACTTGCTCAACCTTCATCTCCCACTCAAGATACACTTTCGGATCACGAGTCCCTTTAAAAGTACGGATCCTCACCTTTACTCCATCAATCCCTTCCTCTCTTTGCCTACCTCCATATCTTCTATGACTTCTTCTCTCCCTATACCTCTCATTCCTCCATCCTGCCCCATCCTCTTCATACCCGTCATCTTCTCCATGAGAATAATTAGATGATTTACCTCTCTTCATCGCTCTATATTTTCAATCTCAAAGTGTCCAGGTGTAATTTAATTTACCCCAAGTGATATGTAAAAAGCAAGACAAACATATGAATAAAATGGGTTTGAAAAAGGAGATGAAGGAGAAAGTTAATCTCTGTATATATATATATATATATATATATATATATATTGTAATCTTTTAGGATTGCATTCACTAAGGTGCAACTTGTACTTTAGAACTACGCATATCTAAATTATTGATAATAAAAAATTATTAAGATCAATACAATTAATTAAAAAATTTCATATCATATTTTTAATAAATAAAAATTTGTCACCTACCACTAACATCATCACCATCATTGTCACCGGTGGTGATGATGATGGTAATGTTGATGACAACAACAATTATTGAAGTGATAATATTGGTGGAGATAATAATATATTTTGTTCTTAAGAGAAAATTATGATATCAAAAATATAAATTAATGATAATTATGTGAGTTCTTTTGGCGTTGTTCTTTAATTTCATGAAATCTAAAGTCTTATGTTGATAATTTATGATGATCTTTATCAAGATGAAACTCTAATTCATTTTGATTAAAAAAACTATTTCATAGATTATTATCAGGATAAAACTTTAATTTTAATTCAAGAACCATACAAAAACACTTAAGGAACTATGTCTAAATTATATTTCTTTATTATTAGGCCAATTGATAAACTGATACGAAAGCAGGGTAAGTTATAATAGTTTTAAGTTAATTTTACCTATGCGATTTATGTACCACAGGTTCTAATTGTGTGAATTAGGTCGTCTAGTATCATAATTGTATGAATTTTCTCCCTCCACCAGTCAATAATAAAAATTTAATATATTTTTCCGACCTGCTACTACATGATGACATGTAAATGTCATGACAATTGACCTATATTACTTGAGTAGTGATAGGATGATTTTGTATTAAATAATATAGTTTTAGAGCAAAAACCTGCTAAATTTTTTTTTTGTAGAACTATTTATGTTGGCATATGATAAGTAAAACTTTAAAAGAATAATTCAAATTAACAAAAGGTTGATAACGCGTGTTATTGTTAATGTAGCAATTATTGTTGTTACAAAATGGTTTAAATTAATGTACGCAATTTGTCAAAAGAAATATATCATTTTTCAATGATTCTTTATACGTCTCATTCACTTGATAAAAGGAAATAAAGATAAAAATAATTCAACAATATATGATTTTATATGCAAGAATATTTGATAAACTATATTTTAAATTGTAACAAAATGAAAACTTTTGTTACAATATGTTTATTGGTAGCAAAGATGTTTAAATTTCAATATCATGTTGAATTTCTCTATCAATTTGAAACTATAACTTAATGTTGAATGTTACACAACTTAATAAAAATGGAGATATAATGGTAATAAATATTGAAATATTATACTTGATAGACATTTGATTCCCAAACATAATCTCTCAATTGGGTGGCATTTAGTCTAGTGTTATTACACAAGCCAGAAAATTAGTCTATATTTCTGAATAGCATATTGGGAAGATTAATATTAAATGCAATAATTGTACATGATATAATATCAGAGACAGACCAACATTTAAACCAAGGGGGTTGCCCACCCCCTCCCCCCTCTTACAAACTTTTTTTAAAATATTATACATATAATATTACTATAATTATTTATATTTTTCGTTAATATTAATATATAATATTATATTACTATCAAATGCTCTTTAGAATTATTTCTCACTATTCAATTATCAATGAACTTATTTTCTTTAAAGAATATAGAGAAAAATAATTTACGATTGTTTAGTTACTAATAGAGTATAAATAAGTTAATTTTTCCTTATTTTCTTTTTATTAGTTAATATTATAAACAATTTAGCATTAATAATTAATTTTGTACTTTAAATTTATATTTTGACATAATATCAACTCTAACGGAGGATTTAGTGATCTTTTTTAATTAATTATGTTTTCATCATATAAAATATATTTTGTATGACTTTTATAGCTTTAGTTTGGTAGGTTGGAAGGTCACGTTTAAATGGCTAATAAAAATGCTACTGTTGAACATATTCCTTTAGCAATAAAAAATAATTTGACATTAGAAAAGACTGGAAATATATCATAATATGATTAAAGAAATAAAAATATATAATTAAATTCGTGATATACCATATACCTACATATTCAAAAGATGCATAAAAGTAAAATTTTGTGTAATTTTTTCCTTCAAAAGATGACGCTACACCTACCATTGTATTTCAACGGGTGCAAAATGAATTGGGTGAAAAAAGTATAATCATGATTGGTTACATGAATTGCTTTTGTATTTATAATCACGATCAGTTTTTTCGATCAATCAATTTCTATTAATACAAGCATATTGAATTTTTTTTCCATTCAATTCCTCATCAAAAGCTACAAAATATATTTCCGCAACTACCCACATATTCTTTCTTTTGTATATCTAAAGATAATGATAAAGATAAAGTAATTTCATATTACATTTCATACGGAAAACTATAAGTTTATAGGATTAAAGAAATGTGGTCTTATTAAATACAGTTTTCAATTTTAGTACTATTTAATTTTGCACATTCAACTTTTCCTATTAAATGCAAAAACCCTCATGCAGGGTTGGTCAATCACACGACCCCTCCGTAATTTATTTTGTAAATCAATCAACGTGCGTTATAGCTAGATAATTAAGGAATGCTTGGTCACTATAGAGATTTCAGGTAATATATCAATTGATTGACATACACTTTTAATATCAATTAATTTGATTATTAAAAGGAACTAAATTTATGCATAAAAATAAAAGTATTAATTAATGATGTAATTAAGAGATGCTTGAATATTACAAGAGTTACGTGACTTTTTTTTTGTTGAAGTTAAGCATTTATATGATTAATGAGTATTATTAAATAATAAAAAAATTATTTAAATTATCTCTTAAAAGAAGACAGTTAGTCATGAAGACACAAATCCTTTATCATAATGAACACATAACTTCTAGTTTTTTATTTTCAGCATCTAGTTTTAAGAGAAGTATTTGATCATCATCTAATTATCTTTTACTAAAATACATTCTCAATTATTTTAATATTTATTATGATCAACATCTCATTATATGTAGCTAGGATGACGTTCAAATAGTGTGCAATACACTTGGTCAATTGTGTTTTAAACATTTATTATTTTTTATTACACTTTAATATAAATTTATTATGAAAACATAAAAATTAATGTGATTTGTATTTTATAGAAAAATATTTATCACTTACTTCCAAATTTCATTTAATAAATGACTATTAATATACTTTCTTTTATGATCATCACAGAACATTTATTTTATTATATTTTAAACTATGAATAAATTAAGAGTGTATTTAATTATTACTTCTTTGGCTTTTTTGGGATTCAGATTTGAGAAGAAAACAGTCCATACCAAAATCCCTAAATCAAATGGTCCAAGAAGAATCTGGACTACCTATAGTCAATTTGCATGCATCTCATTGTGCAGTCATGAACTTAGGGCTCCAATTTTTATTTATTTATATTCAGTAGTTTTGGAAGGATTGAAAAATAAAATTAAGGATTTTCTTTCCCCATATGAATGCAGGTGATCCACCCCAGCAGAAGACAAGTCAAGGAAATGAGAAAAAGAAAGAAGATGAGAATATTACTCAAGGTTAGTGTGATTTTTCTAAAATCAATTAATTTGCTTAAGTGTTTTATGTTTACATATGGTTTCAAAAGGTAGCTGAATTCTATGCATTCAAGCGATATTTCTCTCTTTTACAAACATAGTTATAATTTGATATGTATTTAGCTTTAATGGATTTTATTGATTATCGAAGTAATTTTGAAAGAAGTGAAAAATAAAATTAAGGGTTTCCCTTCTCTCGATCTCATTACAGGCGATCCACCTCAAGAGGAGAGAAGTCTAAGAATCAAGATAGAGGAAGAACTCAAGAATATTACAGAAGGTTAGTGTGATTTTCTTTGAAATCATCACATCACTTTTCTTTCAATATATTTTCAACTATGAAGAAATTAAGAGTGTGTTTAATTATTATTTCTTTGGCTATTTTGGGATTCAGATTTGATTTCTTTTAATGTGTCCGCTTTTATTTAAAAAAATGGTTATAAATTATATTTTTGCAACATAGTTTATAGGCACATTAGACAACATTGAAAGTTTTTTTCATTGTGAAATTCCTGTTTGAGAAGAAAACAGTCCATACCAAAATCCCTAAATCAAATGGCGGAAGAAGAATTTGGACTACCTACAGTCAATTTGCATGCATCTCATTGTGCAGTGATGAACTTAGGGCACCAATTTTTTTATATTTACTTAATTTAAGAAGGATTGAAAAATAAAATTAAGGGCTTTCTTTCCTCATATGATTACAGGTGATCCACCTAAACAGAAGAGAAGTCAAGGAAATGAGAAAAAGACAGAAGACGACAATATTACTCAAGGTTAGTGTGATTTTTCCTAAATCAATTATTTTCCTTAAGTGTTTTATGTTTTCATATGGTAACTCGAAGAGAACAATGGAGATAAATCCAACTTAGGTATCTGGTATAAATAAATAAAGAAACATTTTGAAAAGAAAATCCTCAATTTAGTCTTTTAAGGTTACATGTGTATATCAGCATTTCTTCAAAGATTTTTCTGTCATAATTTGTAGTTTTCAAAAGTTTTTCTCCACAATGATTAAATTAATTTCACATTTAAGCCATTCTACCCCTACTATCATGTGTATATCAGCATGCATTGTTTTATGCCTACTTGATGACTTTGCATTCTTTGTTGTGTAATAATATTGTCACATAACTAGTTCACAATTTTACACCATTATGGGAGTGAACATATTTTAGCTAGTTTCATTTTTTACCATAATTCTTGGCTTGGAAATATGTTCATGATCAAATAAACAGGGCCATCAAAACGAAGAAAACAATTTAGGGTTGGAGATGATGGTAAAATATTATTTGATGAAGAAGAGCTCAAAATGATCCTAGATTTTAAGAGAGGTGAGGACTATATTGAGGTTCTTTGTGGCGCTACAAACAAAAAATATGGAGATTATGTTGGGAGGCTAAAAATTAATAACGAAGGTCAATATTTCATCACTTGTGAGTGTTGCCCTGAGTGTCCCTTGGGTAAGTTTTCCACTTCAATTTCTCAAATTTTTTTTTATTTTGCAATTGTATAATTGATCTCTTATGTTTCAAGCAAGTATTTTTGTTTTGTATTGTTATAATTGTACAATAAAAAAAATAATGGAACAGGAACTGCAGAATCTGTTGATCTTTTTTAGAGCCTTATTTTTGTTATTTAAAATAGGTTAAATAATAGTTTTATTTTGTAATTTCGAAAAAACAAATAAATAGCAGATATATAGATTTAATTTTATTAAAAAAAATACCTGTGAGACTGAATCACTATTTCTTTTCATTTTATTTTATTGCAATATAAATTATTATTATAAATATAATTTCGATCCTATGCATTATTTGTTGGTGGAAATGAGGGAAAACACTGAAGTTGGTGGAAACATGTTTGTTTGTAATAATCAGTGAGTGTCACTCTAGAAGCATTTGAGAAACATGCTTTAAGGGAAGGGAGCGGAAGGTGGAAGAGAAACATCTGGGTTCATTGTGAAGACGAAGACAAAGTTCCACTCTGGAAAACACCTCTGATAAAGTATTACTTACACCAGGCAAATGTGACTAACCGGAAAGACTCTGCAATGAGGAAACAAAACTTTCACAGGGATGAGTTCCTGCGTTGCACGAGATGCGGGAAGGAGCGCAGGTTCCATCTCCAGAGCAGACCAGACATTAGGAACTACCATGATGCTTTAAACAACAAATGCTGGATTTGTTCTCTTTGGCCTTATCAAAAGTAAGTTGCTCAATCCCAACTCAAGCTATATGATATTCAAGTTCATGCATGATTAGTATTTTCTTGTGAACGTAGTTGGTACTTAGTCTTGCAAAACACATTATATGCTGGAAAAAGATACTGGGGACTCACGATGTGTCAATAAGAGCTAGAGAGACAAAAAGGATGAGCGATAATTGATATTTTACTAAAAATCACAAATACCTTCAACTAGAGACAATCCAGCTTTAGTAAGGTAGGATAATTGATTATTGCAACAACGTTCTTTTTCCAAGTAATTAACAACATCAACATACCTATAACTTAGATTTAAGACCACTTGTTATGAACAACTTTATGTCAGATTGTCATCCATGGACTCGGAGATGGAGAGATAAATGACCGATGTGATTAATGGTATGATATGAAAGAATGATAAAGAGAAATCAAGGTGTATGTACAATTTGAGTGTCCAAATATTGGGACTCTTGTATGTTAGCTAAGGGGCAAGCCAAACCGTATATATATTGAAAAGTGACTCATGCTAGCTTATATTGCATACAGTAAACTTGAATAATATAAGAAGCTATATTCTAGTTGAGAGATCTGATCAAATATCAATACTAATTAATCATGTGAAAATTTTCATTTTTCAGAATAACATGCGATGATGATGAAGAGAGATCAAGTCTGAAAGCAAGCAGGGGCTGTTCTCGTTCTTCAACTTGCCAAGGCTGCTCAACTTGTTACTGTGAAGGGTGCATCAAGTACCGCTTTGAGGATTGCAATTGCCAAGAATGCAGAGACTTTATGCTATATGCTAAACCTTAACTAGGCTCTGCAAAGTGCCATTTCTTAATTGACTCATTTGGCACCTACATGAAGACATGAAAACTATATGATGTTGCGGAGAAACTTTGGACCTCTTTATTACTGTTTAAGAAAGCTGTGACTTTTTTCTTTTCCTTTGGAGAACTTCTAGATGGTACCATCTTGGTCTTTCATATGATCAACTCAGAACTAGTTCTCTTTGAATAATATTGAGCTTGAAATGGTACTCAACTTAAAGTTTTCTTTTTATACTACTGTGTTTTGGAGGTGGATTGACGCTTATGCCACTACTAGAAGATGCATGATCTACATCGGTCACAATCTATGTTCTACAAAGGTGTGTAACCGTTTTTGATTATAATGATGTTGAAACTCAAAAATTTCAACATCAGTCCATAAGCGAACGTTGTAGTAAGCTGTTTTTTTTTTCTAAATCGGGGCTATACTAATGACTGATGTAGAAACCTTGGTTCTGCTCTTTGAAGGTGGATTTTCTACATCGTTTTTAAATTAAGCAACGATGTTGATCTTTTATTTTCTACATCATTTTTAAATTAAGCAACGATGTAGTAAGCTGCGCTTTTTACATCGTTTTACAGAAAGCAATGATGTTGAATATGGGAACTTCTACATCAGTGGTGATGTAGGGACTGCTGTAGTAAGTTGCGCTTTCTACATTGTTTTCCATAAAGCAATGATGTTGAATATGGGAACTTCTACATCAGTGGTGACGTATGCACTGATGTAGTATGTTGTGCTTTCTACATCGTTTTACAGAAAGCAACGATGTTGAATATGAGAACTTCTACATCAGTGGTGACATAGGCACCGATGTAAAAACATATTTAACCTGCATAATAATTTAAGGTTAATTAAAATAAATAATTTATAATGAATAAATTATCTATAAATAAAACATACTGTTTATAGTGATAAATATGACTATAAATAATTGATATAAGATATTAAAAAAAGTTACTGTCTATAAATAATTGATAAAATATATAAAACAACATTTTACTTGATCAAGAGGTCTCAATTGGTTGAGAAAAGAGAAAAGAGATCTCAATTGGTTGTGTTTGTGCGTGAGCTGATGAAAGTATAAAGAAATAGAAGAGGATCCTTTTCTTCCTTGATGATCTTTCTGCTGGAATTGACTTGGACAGAGTAGGAATCCCATTTGGAATTGACCATACGGGTTTCAAAATAGTTTTGTTCTCGGGGTGTCCAGAGGTATCTTCAAGCAAATGAACACTGCAATGAATTATTTCACGTGAGTCTTTCTTCTAAGCATAACTCAACTTGTTTGTATAGAGATCACAAGAAGAGAAATTAGTAAAGCAAAGATAACAAATAGAAAACAATCTCTCTTTTAACATCTCTAGATCTTTCCCTATGAATAGAAGCATTTTTTGCATGTTCTATTTAGTTGAAACTTGAAAGCAAAATAATATTTTTTTCCCTTGTATTTATTTCATATGTACTTGAAGCTCAGAAACCACAGTGTTGTGTTGATGAATTGTTAAGAAGGAAGAAAGTATATAAACCATAATAGAATATTATCATTAACGAACTGGGCTTTGATCTTGTTTGCTTATCTCCCAGACTGCTACAACAAATTGACTTCTGTTATGTTTAATTATTCGATAGGGAGAAGTGAGGCATTTATTAGTTTTTCCAACCTGGCTTTTTTATGATTAATTAAACAAATGATAAAAAAAGGCTTTAACAGTTACTACAGGTTGCTTAACTGTGATTGATTTGATTTCACATCTGCTTACCCGAATGATAATAGAGGGCGCTTCCTTTTTCTGCACTAGTGTGCATCTTTCATCAGCTCACGCACAAGCACAACCAATTGAGATCTCTTTTCTCATTCGATTTTCCCTGCATTTCAAGCAAAAGAGCAAACAATACAGCAGCGAAATCCACTTCTCAATCAACTTTGTCTGCATTGATATACCACCCTAATCTTCCTAACAGTGTGTAGTATATAAACTATATACTACACACTTACATAGTATTTGACAAAAGCGGACACTATGTATGTCTAGCTTTATCCACTAAACTAAAATATATATAAAACATTTTAATTGCATAGCTTTATCACCAAACACGCCTCTAACTAGATGACTCACATTTGATTTGGTCTGACTCATCATTGTTAACATTTCGTCCAAGAAGTCCCCCATGCCCTGCAAAAGGAAATTCATTGTATGATTAGGTCATCAAAGTTATTGGATCAAGAGCACTCCTCCCTATGGTGGAAACAAGATCCAATTCCACCCCCCCAACCAAACAGGATTCCATGAATTATTCCCTCCTTTTGAGTTCTTTAAGCAACATGCCCATGTAAATTTGTACACACAAATTGACTTGACTTATAAGAAAGCTTGTGCGTTTGTGGCAATCCCAATCAATAGAGCCAAGCATTTGTAGGACAAATCGGATTCTTATTAATCCCTAAGAAGATGCCTCTTTTCACATGAACTAGGGAGAAAAAAAAAACATGGACAGTGTAGAAAACAGAAACGTGACAAGACTGCATGACAAGAATGGTAGAATAAATTAAACAAGATTGTGTAAATAGCAAAAGAATTAGAGATAAAGAAGTGCCACAGTGGTGCAGTATGCATTCTAATCCCATGGCAATTCAATGAAAATGGTAGAATAAATTAAATAACGAGTTAACACTTAAATGCGAGCCTTGTCCAGAAATAACAATTTCAGTGATGGAATTGTTGATTACATGATCAGAAGTAATGGAATTATTAACCAAAAACTGCAGTCACACCTTTTTTAATTTATCTTCCTTGTCAAGTGTCTCTCTGCGCTTGTCGTTATCACCTCCCTACAAAGAAAAAATCCAAGTGAGGCTCACATCAAGTATTAGTACAACAAATTTAATATGTAAAACTAAACTAGACTTAATAAAGCAGTCATCATTGAAGAAATGCAAGAAGTATATGATTGTTTTATCATGACTTTTTTGGTTTGCTGTTTTTCTGAACTTGAAATATGGTAATATATATCTGTTAATTTGAGTAGATATTTCAGTAATGTAGGTGATGTTTGCAAAAGGAAGTATAGGCAAATTGTTCATAAAAAGTGGAAGCATATTACCATGCCACGTCCAAAACTGATAAATCTTAAACGAATATAACATAACATAGTCCATTTCTAAAACTAGACTAGTCCATTTCCAAATGTAGCTGTGCTCATTATTATGAATATAACATAACATAGTAATACAGATGTGAATAGTATTTTAGTTTTTCTTTTGCAGGATTTACCAGGCTTCATGGAATCCCTTGTGAAGCAAATGTCTGTAAATCTTAAGCGCATTCACAGCTTAGGGATAAAAAAGGTAGCAGTTGGGTTATTACAGCCAATTGGGTGTTTGCCCGTGTTAAATGTGATACCTTTCCGTACGAACTGCATTGGCCTTTTGAACGTGATCTCCAAAGATCACAACAAAATGTTGCTCAAAGCTGTGCAAGAACTCAACAAGGAAGCAGCAGACAAATCAGTTTTCATAACACTGGACCTCTACAACTCCTTCCTCTCTGCAATTGAAACTATGCAGAAAAAGCGTGCAGGTTAGTTCTCATTGTGTTTTAAATAGAATTTCAACACGCTACAGATAAAATTGTAGAGGATAGCATTTAATATTTATTTTTTGAAGAATTGTTTTTATGGAAAATGCTAATCAGGATTCTTAGAACATTAATTAAGAAAATTGAAGTAGAAATATTTTTATTGAAAAATAAAAATATATATTATTTATAATCTTTTTTGTCTTGTCTTAATATTTTCACATTAAATATTTTTTTTGATTTGGTTTCTTAATCAATACTGTTATGACACATTTGTTAGCAATATCTCTTTTTATATATCTAAATCATGTCAGCAAGAGAAATGCTAACAAGACATTATTATATGACATATGCTTTAAAACAGAATCTATATTATTGGGTTATGTGGGAAATGCTAACAAAGATTAGACCTACGTAATTAATTAATAAGACTAACAGTGTGTTGAAATGAATGCGTCAAATAATAAGTTTCTTTCTTTTGGGACACACTTCACCCTTCTCAAAATGGTTGGGTTTGCAGTCTACACCCATAGCAATCATATACTATCATAATTCACAAGCAGTTGAGAAGATGCAATTTCTTGCCTGCTT
>NC_038242.2:42212699-42225013 GCF_000004515.6 Glycine max
GTAATAAAAGTTTCTGAAGGTTCACTTAGCCTTACAGACTAACTTGATTCTTCTTTCAATTTCTGCATCCTGCAAATGCACGCCACATTCATCAAATTAAAGCTTATTTAACAGTATTATTTCTAATTTAATAAGTGCCAAATTTATAAAGGACAAAAGACCTGAGCATTTTCTTCAGCATCAGCTTCACGAAAACGATGACTTCAGCTGCAGACTAAGCCCATGTTATCTGTTACAAAGAAGATGCATTGATCAAGCTCCACCAGAAACCGTTGTTTCAATTTTCAATACTCTCCTTTATTGCATACTTGCATTATGCAGCATTTATCGTAGCTTATTTAGACTTGTGGAAGTAGCTTATTATGACATTTCTATAAAAACTCTATTTATTAGTTCAATAAACTTCCTGGTAAAACTTAACAAATTATGTTCTTTTTAAATTAGTTTTAACTAATTAACGACATAAGTTCTTTTTAACTAATTATACTAGTCTTCACAATCAAGCTTATAAACAAATGCTCATTTGACAAGAGCTTATTGAATCCATTGCTTAATTAAGGTGTTTACTCAAAAACACACCCTCTATGGACTTGAGTTCACCTAACAAGAAGACATGAGCAGAGCAAACAAACACAAGTAGGCTCTCCCACCTCAAAGGAATATCTCAAGTCAACCACAAGCTAATACTTCATGCAACTTGCAATAATATATGCAAATAATAGATTATCAATCCACAGAATAAATAAATAAATAAGAAAGACTCAAGGGCACAGCTGGATAGCAAGAGTATCTTGAAACAAACTATGAATTGACGCTTTAGCCAGAACAATTCCCGGCCCACACCTCAGATCTGCATTTATGATTATTCTGAGCAAGTTATTCAACCAAAATGCTACATTTAACAGACATTGGAATATTCTACTCCCTGCATATGGGAAACGATGTGATGATCACCTACAACTTGGATTTATTTATTATTATTATTTTTTGGTTACAAACCTACAACTACTTGAATTTTATCAAATGGATAAACCCCATTATCAGATACAAAGAGTGAAGTTAAGGATAATTAAGATGCCCATGAGTGTTAAAAAAGAATTACAATTTCGGGCATGGAGCAGAATCAATGAATCATTAAGTTATCAATTCATTTATAGGGGCAAGAATGGTCCGTTTTTTTTCTATTTTACTTTTGTGGGTAATTATTTGATGCTTTGAATGCTGATTCTCTCTACACGAAGCATGAAAGCTTAGCAGTTGAAGTACCATGTAAAGCAAGAGCATGCAGGGTACAACCACCTTATCATCAAAGTTTACAGCAGAAAGAGAATATAGTCGAAAATGGTACCCAAAAAAATCTACTGTTAAAAAACTATACAAAAAGTGAAGAAAAAAAGGAGAATATCTTCGCATCTCGATCTAAATATGCAACACCAAACTCAGAGATCTCCTGAGCCAAAATCCACCCTCCATAAATAATCAACAACAAAAAAAAGAGAAGGATCTTTTGGGAGGGAGAGAGAGAGAGAGAGATTGGGAATGCAACAGAAGAAAGAGTTCTTACCTGAAAAGAAGCAAAAGGGTCTCTTTTGCAGAGAAAGAGATTAATGAATGAATTAAGAGCGCCGAAGCTGTGAGGGAGGGTTCTTGGTTGGTTGTTCCTGCACCCTTTGGTCGGGTCAAAGTTGAGTTTAGAAAGGACACAAGAAGGCAGCAGCAACAGCAACAAAAGGCACAGCAATGGCACTTTTTTTATGTCTTCTTGGGAAAATACACTCATTGACCCCTCTTTCTCTCTCCGCCTGCCACTTTCAACTCCAAAATCTTAACACAGACCAAGCACCACTATATTGTTTTTGGTAGTTAAAATTTTGATAAAAAAAACATAAAACAACTTATCCAAAATGGTATTAATTAAGCTATCAAATTTAAACAAACTAAAAGCATTAACTAAGAAATTCTACATACAACAATAGAAATAAAAGGCATGTTAAGAAATGCAAGAAGTATAAATACACCCAATATTGAGAAGGAAAATCCTCAAATTTTAATGATGGAAATGGAAATTAAGCCAATTGAGAATTTCTTCTGTGACTAACGATGGAATAATCACAAGAGTTCTCAAATTCACGGTTAAATTTCAAAAGTGCACAACATAAAAGTAGTACAAAACAATAAAAAATAAAGATCCAAAGCAATGAGTGAGAACTCATAGCAGAAAGGTCAAGCTAAACTTTACCGGATTATCATTGATTCAACAATACTCCAGAATATTCCTGTAAATGTAAGTGACTTTACATCTATGATCATATGCACAATTACAATTTCATAATGAGCCAGTTATAAGTGACAAATAAAAAATCTTCTGCTTGACTACTGATAATGTTAACATTTTCAGAACCAGACAAAATCAGAACACTAGAAATAAACAAAGAACAATCACCTTATTCTCAGGCTCTTTTTGTTCAGCTTCATTAGTAGGATTTTCCTTGTTTCCATCTGCAGCAACATCATCCTCACCTGAAGGGTTTTGCTTTTCATCACCAAAACTCTTAGCAGTTTCATTCACTTTAGCAGTGGCCCCAAGTAAAATTGAAGAGAGAAAAGAAATACACAACAATAAAATTTCATGGAAATAGTATAAAACAGAATACATGTGCAGACTAGAGGTGGAAATCAACATGTTTTTAACAAATATCTATTGTTATTGACACATAAAAGTCATTACAGCAGGTAAATTGTTTCTAACACTTAATCAAATACATGACAAACACGAAAGCGGTTGTTTGCATGTTAACTACAGCTTTGTACATTGGATGCTTCTAAGTTTTACAAAATATTCTGCCCATTTTTTTCGTAATGTTGTCATGATGTTGATGTCTAGCGGCGTGCCATCATTGAACCACTACACAATATAAAATACAAGTAATTAGTTACGTAGTGCTAAAAATTGAAGACAAAAAATGAAGACAAAATTTTCCAGCGTCCAATTAGTCTTCAACTGCCCGACGATTATGTTCCACATCAGTGCATGACATAATAGCCACACTCATAGGTTCCGCTTTGAACGTGACTCTACATTGAATGGAAAAAATCATTCAACGTTACAATTAACATGTTTTCCAAATGGAAATCAATTGTATCCAAAATCAAAATGTACGACTAACCTTCACTTCAATCCACCGCGGTGTACTGTGACCAAATTTCCCCTCACTCTTGGTTTCCAAAGTCTTATATGCACTGAAAATAAACATTAAAATTGTTAGCTAATGTGGGCAACACTACTACAGTACCGTGGGTTCTATAACCAAAATTCCACAACTTAAAATGAGTTAGAAAATAATAAAGTATACCTCCATGGTCGGGAAAGTTTTTCAAAATTACATCAGCTGCTTTGAGACCCTTTTTATATCGTTTGGTTTCATATGATTTCTGCAGTTAAGGAAAATAACTGAATATCCCAATTTTCCTTTGGTCCTAGATTTGCAGAACTGAAAGAAAGTAGCTCCT
Organism: Glycine max; assembly: GCF_000004515.6. Taxonomy (NCBI): domain Eukaryota; kingdom Viridiplantae; phylum Streptophyta; class Magnoliopsida; order Fabales; family Fabaceae; genus Glycine; species Glycine max. The sequence continues at coordinate 42,216,210 of NC_038242.2, forward strand.
ATGGGAAAACAAAGAGCACAGTGAAGGAAAATAACCCAATTTTCTATCTCCCTCTTTCACTATCCTTATGTCTCTCTCTACTTCAGTGTTCTCCCTTGTTACTTAGAGAAATTAATGATTTGGTCTTGATCTAATATAATGGTATAAGGTAGCCAACATATAATGCGTAGGAGCCAAATAGTAATAATAGTAAAATTGTGTAATAAGATACTTTATCTATGTTTTAGTTTGGTTTCTTATGTTTAAAAGTTTCACTTTAGTCTCTTGTTCTCTTTTCACTCATTTTTATTTGATCCTCACAAACCTCACTTGGAGACATAGGTGTAAGGGTAACCTTTTTCCCTTTATGTCCCAATGAAAATTTGTTTGTGACACCATTATGGAGAACATCCTTATCATACTGCCAAGGCCTTCCACGTAAGAGATTGCTAGCCTCCATAGGGACTACATCAAACAGTATCTCATCAACATATTTTCCAATGGAAAAGTATATCAAAACTTTTATATCTACAACTAGCTCCCTATTCTCACTCAACCATTGTAGTTTGTAAGGCCGAGGGTGAGGGAAAGTTTTCAAAGCAAGTTTTCTATCAGTCTTTGGCTAGCTACATAAGTGCAATTTCCCCCATCCATAATCAAAGAGCATATTTTCCCCATGACCATACACCTAGTATGTAAAATGTTCTCCCTTTGTGTTTCATCTCAATCCTTACACACACTCCCCATTAACCTCCTAACCATAAAAGAAAACCTTTCAAGGGTTGTACATCACATTGACCTTCACTATCAGTAGAAGAACTAGAAGAGCCAGAAAAAGATGCACTAGTAATAACCCATAACCCACCACAACCATTCTCTTTTGTTAGGACATTGGGAGACAATATGACCCTTTCCCAAACACTTAAAACATTTATTGGAACTCGCTTTTGAAGAAGTGGGAGTAGGGTTAGAATTATTTTTACCAAGGGAAGAACCTTTTCATGAGATTTCAATGAAGATCCTCTATTCTTCTTGTATGTTTGCTTCCTCTTTACTTGTTGTTCCACCTTGATAGCTTGATGAATGAGATCCTTCAGAGAGGCATAGTGGTGCAACTCTACAATGTCTTGGATCTCCCTATTGAGACCATGCAAATACCTTGCCATGGTGGACTCTTGAGACTTTATCTCTTCAATGTAGTTCTAGCAAGCAAAGACTAGCTCAACCTTCATCTCCCACTCAAGATACACTTTCGGATTACGAGTCCCTTTAAAAGTACGGATCTTCACCTTTACTCCATCAATCCCTTCCTCTCTTTGCCTACCTCCATATCTTCTATGACTTCTTCTCTCCCTATACCTCTAATTCCTCCATCCTGCCCCATCCTCTTCATACCTGTCATCTTCTCCATGAGAATAATTAGATGATTTTACCTCTCTTCTTTGCTCTATTTTCAATCTCAAAGTGTCCAAGTGTAATTTAATTTACCCCAAGTGATATGTAAAAAGCAAGACAAACATATGAAAAAAATGGGTTCGAAAAAGGAGATGAAGGAGAAAGTTAATATATATATATATATATATATATATATATATATTGTAATCTTTTAGGATTGCACTCCACTAAGGTGCAACTTGTACTTTAGAACTACGCATATCTAAACTACTGATAATAACAAATTATTAAGATCTTTACAATTAATTAAAAATTTTCATATCATATTTTTTATAAATAAAAATTGTCACCTACCACCAACATCATCACCATCATTGTCACCGGTGGTGATGATGATGGTAATGTTGATGACAACAACAATTATTGAAGTAATAATATTGGTGGAGATAATAATATATTTTGTTCTTAAGAGAAAATTATGATATCAAAAATATAAATTAATGATAATTATGTGAATTCTTTTGGCGTTGTTCTTTAATTTCATGAAATCTAAAGTCTTATGTGGATAATTTATGATGATCTTTATGAAGATGAAACTCTAATTAATTTTGATTAAAAAAACTATTTCATAGATTATTATCAGGATAAAACTTTAATTTTAATTCAAGAACAATACAAAAACACTTAAGGAACTATGTCTAAATTATATTATCTTTATTATTAGGCCAATTGATAAACTTTGATACGAATGCAGGGTAAGTTATAATAGTTTTAAGTTAATTTTACCTATGCGATTTATGTACCACAGGTTCTAATTGTGTGAATTAGGTCGTCTAGTATCATAATTGTATGAATTTTCTCCCTCCATCAGTCAATAATAAAAATTTAATATATTTTTCCTACCTGCTACTACATGATGACATGTAAATGTCATGACAAGAGTTACGTGACTTTTTTTTGTTGAAGTTAAGCATTTATATGATTAATGAGTATTATTAAATAATAAAAAAATTATTTAAATTATCTCTTAAAAGAAGACAGTTAGTCATGAAGAGACAAATCCTTTATCATAATGAACACATAACTTCTAGTTTTTTATTTTCAGCATCTAGTTTTAAGAGAAGTATTTGATCGTCGTCTAATTATCTTTTACTAAAATACATTCTCAATTATTTTAATATTTATTATGATCAACATCTCATTATATGTAGCTAGGATGACGTTCAAATAATGTGCAATACACTTGGTCAATTGTGTTTTAAACATTTATTATTTTTTATTACACTTTAATATAAATTTATCATGAAAACGTAAAAATTAATGTGATTTGTATTTTATAGAAAAATATTTATCACTTACTTCCAAATTTCATTTAATAAATGACTATTAATATACTTTCTTTTATGATCATCACAGAACATTTATTTTATTATATTTTAAACTATGAATAAATTAATAGTGTATTTAATTATTACTTCTTTGGCTTTTTTGGGATTCAGATTTGAGAAGAAAACAGTCCATACCAAAATCCCTAAATCAAATGGTCGAAGAAGAATCTGGACTACCTATAGTCAATTTGCATGCATCTCTTTGTGCAGTCATGAACTTAGGGCTCCAATTTTTATTTATTTATATTCAGCAGTTTTGGAAGGATTGAAAAATAAAATTAAGGATTTTCTTTCCCCATATGACTGCAGGTGATCCACCCCAGCAGAAGACAAGTCAAGGAAATGAGAAAAAGAAAGAAGATGAGAATATTACTCAAGGTTAGTGTGATTTTTCTAAAATCAATTAATTTGCTTAAGTGTTTTATGTTTACATATGGTTTCAAAAGGTAGCTGAATTCTATGCATTCAAGCGATATTTCTCTCTTTTACATATTTCTCTCTCATTGTGAAATTCCTGTTTGAGAAGAAAACAGTCCATACCAAAATCCCTAAATCAAATGGCGGAAGAAGAATTTGGACTACCTACAGTCAATTTGCATGCATCTCATTGTGCAGTGATGAACTTAGGGCACCAATTTTTTTATATTTACTTAATTTAAGAAGGATTGAAAAATAAAATTAAGGGCTTTCTTTCCTCATATGATTATAGGTGATCCACCTAAACAGAAGAGAAGTCAAGGAAATGAGAAAAAGACAGAAGACGACAATATTTCTCAAGGTTAGTGTGATTTTTCCTAAATCAATTATTTTCCTTAAGTGTTTTATGTTTTCATATGGTAACTCAAAGAGAACAATGGAGATAAATCCAACTTAGGTATCTGGTATAAATAAATAAAGAAACATTTTGAAAAGAAAATCCTCAATTTAGTCTTTTAAGGTTACATGTGTATATCAACATTTCTTCAAAGATTTTTCTGTCATAATTTGTAGTTTTCAAAAGTTTTTCTCCACAATGATTAAATTAATTTCACATTTAAGCCATTCTACCCCTACTATCATGTGTATATCAGCATGCATTGTTTTTATGCCTACTTGATGATTTTCCATTCTTTGTTGTGTAATAATATTGTCACATAACTAGTTCACAATTTTACACCATTATGGGAGTGAACATATTTTAGCTAGTTTCATTTTTTACCATAATTCTTGGCTTGTAAATATGTTCATGATCAAATAAACAGGGCCATCAAAACGAAGAAAGCAATTTAGGGTTGGAGATGATGGTAAAATATTATTTGATGAAGAAGAGCTCAAAATGATCCTAGATTTTAAGAGAGGTGAGGACTATATTGAGGTTCTTTGTGGCGCTACAAACAAAAAATATGGAGATTATGTTGGGAGGCTAAAAATTAATAACGAAGGTCAATATTTCATCACTTGTGAGTGTTGCCCTGAGTGTCCCTTGGGTAAGTTTTCCACTTCAATTTCTCAATTTTTTTTATTTTGCAATAGTATAATTGATCTCTAATGTTTCAAGCAAGTATTTTTGTTTTGTATTGTTATAATTGTACAATAAAAAAATAATGGAACAGGAACTGCAGAATCTGTTGATCTTTTTTAGAGCCTTATTTTTGTAATTTGGAAAAAACAAATAAATAGCAGATATATAGATTTAATTTTATCAAAAAAAATATCTGTGAGACAGAATCACTATTTCTTTTCATTATATTTTATTGCAATATAAATTATTATTATAAATATAATTTCGATCCTATGCATTATTTGTTGGTGGTAACGAGGGAGAACACTGAAGTTGATGGAAACATGTTTGTTTGTAATAATCAGTGAATGTCACTCTAGAAGCATTTGAGAAACATGCTTTAAGGGAAGGGAGCGGAAGGTGGAAGAGAAACATCTGGATTCATTGTGAAGACGACGACAAAGTTCCACTCTGGAAGACACCTCTGATAAAGTATTACACACACCAGGCAAATGTGGCTAACCGGAAAGACTCTGCAATGAGGAAACAAAACTTTCACAGGGATGAGTTCCTACGTTGCACGAGATGCGGGAAGGAGCGCAGGTTCCATCTCAAGAGCAGACCAGACATTAAGAACTACCATGATGCTTCAAACAACAAATGCTGGAATTGTTCTCTTTGGCCTTATCAAAAGTAAGTTGCTCAATCCCAACTCAAGCTATATGATATTCAAGTTCATGCATGATTAGTATTTTCTTGTGAGCGTAGTTGGTACTTAGTCTTGCAAAACACATTATATGCTGGAAAAAGATACTGGGGACTCATGATGTGTCAATAAGAGATAGAGAGACAAAAAGGATGAGCGATAATTGATATTTTACTAAAAATCACAAATTCCTTCAACTAGAGACAATCCAGCTTTAGTAAGGTAGGATAATTGATTATTGCAACAACGTTCTTTTCCCAAGTAATTAACAACATCAACATACCTATAACTTAGATTTAAGACCACTTGTTATGAACAACTTTGTGTCAGAATGTCATCCATGGACTCAGAGATGGAGAGATAAATGACCGATGTGATTAATGGTATGATATGAAAGAATGATAAAGAGAAATCAAGGTGTATGTACAATTTGAGTGTCCAAATATTGGGACTCTTGTATGTTAGCTAAGGGGCAAGCCAAACCGTATATAGATTGAAAAGTGACTCACGCTAGCTTGTATTGCATACAGTAAACTTGAACAATATAAAAAGCTATATTCTAGTTGAGAGATCTGCTCAAATATCAATTCTAATTAATCATGTGAAAATTTTAATTTTTCAGAATAACATGCGATGATGATGAGATCAAGTCTGAAAGCAAGCAGGGGCTGTTCTCGTTCTTCAACTTGCCAAGGCTGCTCAACTTGTTACTGTGAAGGGTGCATCAAGTGCCGCTTTGAGGATTGCAATTGCCAAGAATGCAGAGACTTTATGCTATATGCTAAACCTTAACTAGGCTCTGCAAAGTGCCATTTCTTAATTGACTCATTTGGCACCTACATGAAGACATGAAAACTATATGATGTTGCGGAGAAACTTTGGACCTCTTTATTACTGTTTAAGAAAGCTGTGACTTTTTTTCTTTTTCTTTGGGGAACTTCTAGATGGTACCATCTTGGTCTTTCATTTGATCAAATCAGAACTAGTTCTCTTTGAATAATATTGAGCTTGACATGGTACTCAACTTAAAGTTTTCTTTTTTATATTATCTTTTTATACTACTGTGTTTTGGAGGTGGATTGACGCTTATGCCTACAGCTGTTTCTGATCGTCTAGGATGATTAATTTATGTAACACTGCAAAATAATTATAGCATTGTGTAGGAAATAACACATAGACTAGTGGTATAAGGGGGCAATTTTCACCTATCAAACTAGCTTTTAGGAGTTGAGTAAGACCTAAACCTGAATTCTAATATGGATTCAAAATAAGGGTTGTTGTTAATATGGCTTCAAAATAAGGGTTGTTGTTGGCCTATTGGGTCACATGTTATCAGGCTGTTATCAAACCTCCCAAAGATGCCTAATCCTGCAAAGTTCATAACTGAGACGTCCGTCTCCCGACTTGCAGGGGTGACATCAACTAACTGGTAGTATGGTGAAAATATAAGTGACGACAATCCTTACCTTGATTCTGTAGATTGTGACTGCATCTCCATCGAGGTTGTTAATTGAAGCTTGAGATTTTCTTCATTCCCATTGAGTTCAAACTCAGAATTACATCATACTAAAGGGGAAACGAAGCACGTGTAGATGGAGGCGTTGGCTTTGTATGCGAGTTGCTGGTACAGGATGTTGTGGGTTAGGGTGAGGAAGGGACGGTGAGGCTTTAGGGTGGGAGGACCTGTGGCGGTGACTATGTGACTTTGGGTTCGGTGGCAGAGTATCGAAGTGAGCCTGATCATGAAATGTGGAGAGATTCTTACCTAATTAGGGTTCATGACATTGAGAGAAGAATGAGGCAGGTAGAGGGCAAGAGACTATGTGTTTTAGAAAATTTGACAACATTAGGTTTTTTATTAACCATTGTTAACGCACGTCAACCGACCTCAGTTTTGGTCAAAAATGAAGTTAAGGGATACACACAAGATCGGTTTTTAAAAAACTGATGTTAACAAAGTCCTTTTGTTAACATCGGTTTTCATAAAACCAATGTTAAATTGACGATGTTAAAATCATTTTTTTAGTAGTGTTTGGTCTCGCATCATCATTATTGTAGGTTATTCTGAAAAATGAAAATTCTCCCATTATTAATTAGAATTGATATTCGAGTGACCTCACAACTAGAATATGGCTTCTTACACTATTCAAGTTTACTATATGCCATATAAGCTAATGTGAGTCACCTTATCAATCTATATACAATTTGGGTTGGCCCTAAGCTAACATACAAGAGTCGCAATATTTAGACACTCAAATAGTACATACACCCTTGATTTCTCTTTATCATTCTATCATATCATACCATTAATCAATTCAGTCATTTATCTCTAAATCTCTAAGGGCGTGGATGATCCTCTCACGTAAAGTTGTTAATTACAAATGGTCTTGAGTTTGAGTTCCAAGTATGTAGATGTTGTTAACTACCTTGAAAAATATAAAACTGAAACCTAAACTATAAAGTTCACAAGATAATATCAATCATCCATGAACTTGAATATCATATAGCTTCAGTTGTGATTTGGGTGCATCTTACTTTTGATAAGGCCAAGGATAACATGTCCAGGATTTGTTGGTCAATGCATCATGGTAGTTCTTAGTGTTTGGTTTGCTCTTAAGACGTAGCTTGTGCTCCTTCCTGCAACTCATGCAATGTAGGAACTCAACCCTGGGAAAATTTTGTTTCCTCGTTACAAAGTCTTTCATTTGGCCTGGTGTGTAATATTTTATCAGAGGTGTCTTCTGGAGTGGACCTTTGTCTTCATCTTCGCAATGAACCTTGATGTTTCTCTTCCACCTTTATTACTAGAGCAACAACATCCTACATACGTTATTTGGGAGCAACTAATCGATTGACGACCATCGTCACAGAGTTGATATAAGGTTCAAATAGTAAACACGTGACAATATGAAATTAATTAAATTTTATGAAATAAATATGAAATTTTCAAATATTTTATAATTTAAGGAAAATTAGGTACACTAAACATGTTTATTTTTTAACAAATTTGACACAAATTAACCAAATCAGTAATTATTTATATGTATTTACATTCTTTCCCAAATTAACCAAATATGAGACATTAAAGATATTTAAAATAAAATAAAAATCATGTAGTCAAGATGTATGATGATGACATAATTAACTATCATGTGGTAATTAAAATAAAGCATTAAATGCTGACACAGTACCTAAAAAATGTGTGAAGCCATATGATAGACAGTTATGGTGACCCCAACTACCAAAGAATTCAGCATATATGCCTACACGTAAGCAGGATTTTGGAAAAAGGCCTTCCATGGTACATCATATCCGGTATTTTAAGAACAAGCCACAAAGCAAAGTTACTTAGCAGATATTGTAAGTATTCATTCAGTCCAACCCAGTGTAAGGTTTACACACACAGAGGCAAAAAGCATTATGCTATTTCTCAAGTTAAAAAAATTAGATACTTTTAAAAGGAGAAAGTAAAAATAGACACTACTTGGAAATTGGAGTTTCTTGAGAGAACTCCTCTTTATGAATATATATAATGTTATTACCATTGAAATCCTTAACAAAAGACTACTTGGAAATTGTATGAAGACGAGATAAGGATATTATGTATAATAAGTAACACTAGGAAATAGTTATCAATAGAAAAAAATATTAGAATATGGCTTTAAGCAGAACTGGCATGTGATTCCTAAGGACATTCATACTTTGACATAAAAGTGAGGTTCAAAACTGCCATAAGTTTTTTACTTATACCTTCACAGAGGCATTAATTTATGTGAGAGAAGTTTTCCATGATTGTGTACTACTGGTATCATCATCTGCTGTAAGACAATCGAAATCAAAAGTAAAAACAGTCCAT